>NW_026850669.1:0-102433 GCF_030913465.1 Colletotrichum navitas
TATGAGTGTAGGAAGGGTGTATATACAGAGCGTCATAGTAAGATGAATCAAACCAAGTATATACCTAACACAAAGGCAATGAAGGACAGTATATTGCATCAATGTATGACGCGAGCTGAGACTTGCGAGTTGTAGATATACTATGCGCGGGCTGCGAAATTACCACTCATACAAAAAATGACATTGGAGCAGGTTTTGTCATTTGGGGACATATTATTCCCCAGCAGGCTTGGAAATGCCTAGATTTATCGTCACTCGCCATTATATTTTGTTACAAAATGATGCGTCTGTATTAACGATAACTGAACTCAAGGTCCTTGTATGTTTTGACAATACCATGGGCAAGGGTGTAATCGCCAAAGAACGAGAGGTCGTAACTGGAATCAATACCAGTTAAATCCAAATCTTTTTCAAGTAGTGTGCGGTTCGAAAGGGGGGAAGTTGGCAGAATATGGAGCAATCCATAGATAATAACAACCCTGAACAGATTGATAACTACACCTTCAATTTGCACCTCTCCCTAAGCCGGATGCAATATCACTACCCCCAATTCTTTCTAATGACTTTTCTTTATTCGTAAGTATGAATGGCCAAGGTCCTCTTCCTCAAAATAAGTAATATCTCCCTTGCCAATGCCTTGATGGCGGCAAGTCTGACCCATATCTATTCTTGTGGCAAATCCCAAACTCGCGGCTCTATAGGTAAAGAATACGCATTGTTTTGGACGCAGGCGCTCAAGCACTGAATACGGCGTATGATTTATTGCTAATAGGACACCATTATTCTTAGATAGTCGGACTTGCTGAAGGACGAGGTCCAGATTTCCTGCTTCCAAGTAATCTTCTTTCTAGAAAACTTGCAGTCTGGCAAATCATCATTTGGAAACATATCCGAACTAGTCGTAGTGAATGCCAAGGCACTTGTTCGCGCTCCCCAAGACTGTGACGAGAATCGCCGGTTTGAACTTTAAACTGAAATATATGAAGCTGGTGGGTGTTTCAAAGGTAATAACGACGACCGGGGCTAGCTACTGACCATATGTATGCCCCAGTATCTCCATTACATTAAAGTTACTTGGTGCCCAGGCCCCTGGTTCTCATGTCAACGATGTCGAGACGGTGAGACCCAGCTGTGTCTTTTCCAAGGTCCTGAAACACGTGCTTCGGAGCAGATGCTACCTTATGTTTCCCAAATAGTCCATCAGTCTGACGAGAAACCTTGAGAAAAAAAGTCGGACGCGCGGCCATATTGAGAAACAGACTTGGAGTTAGCGAATGAGCTGGCACGGAAGCCTTTCAAAGAATGGAGCGGTGGGTGTGTGCGCCGTGCCGTCCCGGCATTCTCGGTCGGCATTTGCGCTAGACAAGTATTCAGACCAGGTCTTGTCGCGAGAGGCCCGTCAACGGTGCCTAACTCACATTGCTTGTATCCTGATTAGAGACCTGAATATGAGCGTCCACGAAACGAAGTCCCAAACTTGTTGCTCTTACGGTTCTTGAAAGGAATGGCACCAAACTACTGGGTTTCTCCACACGCCCCTGTTCGCAACTGAACCCAAATATATAGCTATTTGCCGTAGTATTCTGCGTCTGACACTATTAACAACATAGTTTCATCCTTAGCTTAGCCAAAGATCACTTTGGGGGTGCTTTCCCGGAGCGCTAAACTCCCATAATTTATAAACCCCACTCGCCTGCTCACCGATATAGTGGACGAGACTGCCTGAGTGATAACATCTATATTACGAGCCACTAGAACTTAACTTTATTGGAAAGTATACGCTTCTAAGATAACCACTTATCAAAGATCGGACTGATGTGAAAGTGTAAGCTAGAGTCAATATCCATCAAGATACCCTAAGGTTCCTCGATTTAGGAGTTCGCCCAAGGTCCCTGATAGAAGTTCCATAGGGGAAGAGATAAACCTTGGGAGTTGCGTAGTTGTTTTACACATCCTTCATCTAGATTTCTTGTGGATATGAAGTGGAATCACAGTATGAGACGGGAACATTTATTCTTAGTAGGGGCGGAAAGGTGTCAGCGTGCTCCCTGATGCGCACTATCAATGGCGTAATCGAAGTCTTGCTGATATTACTGTTGCGTATAATATTCCATGAAGTGATGGGAAAACTGGGAACTAGCATCAAGAGGACAAATGATATTGTTTTATGACATCACGACGCGTGTGCTATAACTGCCTTCAAACTCCAAAATATGCTTACTCGGGTCCTTTCCCACCCCTTCATCACACAAAAAAAGGCAGTAAAGCAGCATGGCTATTTTAATAGGTGCTGAACCGTTTCCCCCGATAACCTGTCTACTCATAAAGTTCATCCAATGGAGAAGAATAGTCTCCAGGAATCCCATCGCATCGATAACCGTTTTCATCCTTGATATTTGTGTACTCTTTCAGTGCTTGAACTCCAGATCTCCCGTCGTAAATCGTTCAAACTTGACTCTCGCAGAGTCGACGCCTTGGTCGACTAGGTACTGTGACATTTCGGTCATAAAGATCTCAGGACCGCAGATATAGTACTCGGCGCCACCGTGACCAATATAGAGTTCTGCGGGTTCAATCCGGGTGAGATCCATACGAAGGCCGATGTCGCTTGACGAGGACATCGAGTCGTCATCCTGGGCATCGGCAATCTGAGAGCGGAAGAACTTGGTACTGAAATTGACGCGCTTAGACGCAATTCTGCGGACATGGTCCTCGAAAGGTGCTGTCCGGGCCGAGCAGTGAACCCAAGAGATGGGGCGGACGGCCTGGCGGTCGACGATGGTGTTGCAGATGGACATGAGAGGAGTGGCGCCAACGCCAGCGGAGATGAGAACGACAGGCTGGGTACCGGCGGCGTTAGTGTCGAAGAAAAAGTCACCGGTGGGGTGCGTCAGCTCGACAAGATCGCCGGGCTTCTTATCGTTGATGAGGTAGTTGGAAAAGACGCCTGGGTTGAGGTCGATGACAGCGCTACCTTTGCCGACTTTGACGCCTTGATCTCGTTTGACGGTGATGCGGTAATAGTCAGGTCGCGGCGCGTCACTGAGCGAGTACTGCCGCGATTGCAAGTGTCCCAGTGCCGGGATGTTCATGCGAATCGAGGTGTACTGGCCGGGATAGAAGTCTGGGAGTTGCTTGCCGTCCGCAGGAACCATATAAAAGGAGAAAATGTTGTCCGTCTCGGCAACCTTGCGCTCAATACGAAACTTGCGCCACCCTGTCCACTTGTCTTCGTCGAATCCACGGTACATCTGGGCCTCGCGGCTGATAAGCATCTTGGCCAGAATCCAGTAGGCCTTTGTCCATGCCTCACGAATCTCTGGTGTCATGGTTGGGCCAAGAACCTGGCCGAAGGCCTGAATGAGGTACTTGCCGACAATATCATACTGTTCAGGCTGGATACCAAGGGAGCAATGTTTATTGCACATGCGCTCGAGTTTCGGGATGAGTTCGCTGATGTTGTTCAGGTTGGATGCGAACGTCAGGATGACACCCGTCAAGGCACGAGGTTGACGGCCGTTGGCCTGGTTCACCTTGTTAAAGTAGTCATGAAGTTCTGGATGGGCGCGGAGCATGTTGGCGTAGAATATGGAAGTGATGGTCTCGCCATGCTCGCGGAGAGCAAGGATCGTGCCCCTGACGAGCTGTGATTGCTTGTATGTCAAGGCCATGACTGTGATAATACAAGACCTTTCTTTGGCCTTTTGGCTAATGAGTTTGGAACTCTCAACTGATATAGAACGGTTTTGGTGCCAATGATAAAATCACGCCTTCGGGTTTGTGGTGTGTTCGGGTTTTCCGGGCGCGACGGGAGATCAGATGATCGCAATAGACAGTTGCGTGATCCAAGGACAATGACAAAGATCTGACTGATAGGTTTTCGAGGGTTGGACCGCAGAACGTGGAAAACATGAAGAGGGAGAGCCCTTTGAGGGTCAGGCTCGGCCTCACGGGAAAGATATATAAAGCCGGCCGGATACGGTAAAAGGTGAAATTGTCTACAGCCATACCGATAGGCAGACCGCAGTCTTGCCTTATCCTCTTTTCCCCCTCGTTGTGTAATGTTGCTGTGTGGGCTAAAGTTTTCAGGGGGCCGCATGCCCTGATTCAGGCGCCGGCCGTCTCAACGATCGAATATCGTATGATGTTTATACCATAGTGCAAAAGACAACCCGGTTGCTCATCCGAACACAACTCTCATGGGTCATACATGCATGGGCTCATGGCTGTAAGACCCACATCGAGAAGTGCTGGGCATAGGCTACGGTTAGTTCGAGGAACAGAATCACGGACTTTCGCGGTAAACTGAACTGCGTTGTAGGCTTCAGCCCTGTTCAATATGATTGTAGATTACAAAGTGAGGTTCACTATGTATATGCCGTGCATACCCGGGGCGACAAGGGGGAGGCATGGACATTGGCAGGGCTGTTCACTGGACCCTGAGGGGGAATTCGAAGGCTGTCCAGCGGGACAGCCTCCGAGCCGAAAATAGTCGGGATCCTTCTGCAAGTATGCTAAAGGGGCAGAGTAACAATGAATATGCGCATTGCAATGGACATGGCTGCTCGGAAAGGCCTGTGGCTCGAGCGTCTCACTTGGCCTGCGGTGGAAAGTCGGGTGTTCCAGGAGTTCTTACTGAGTATTACTTTATTAACAGAACGCAGCATCGAACTCTATGTCAAGGTTAGGTAAACACGGATATTTTCGAAGATTCGAATAAGGCGAATTTGACGGTATGGCCCGACCTTGTCCCTAGCAGGATAAGCGTCGGTGACACGCGATGCTCAGTGGGGAAGACGACATGCCACCGCAGGCAGGGAATTGCCGAATTGCGGTTACAAACTCGTATGATGAGCTTATGGCTGCCGAGATGTCCAGCTTCAGGTCCATGGGCCGCCCCATGATACCACACATCGATGAAAGTTACCCATGCACAGTTCCGTTCCCAAATTCGATGGGGGAAAATAGGAAATTTTCATGTTTCTGCTTATTCTCCTTTCCCTTCAAATTTCTACCCGCTCGTTGGGGGAAACCACTTTCTCTCTAGCTCTCAGTCTAACAACGGGTAATATGGAATTCATGGCATATAGAAAGAACAGTTCATCTCGGCAAAGCAGTGAAATCACATTCAAATATTATTGTTCCAGTTCCTTTCAAGTGATGGTGGGTTTGAATTCTCTTACTACTGACTGGCCGAATCCAGGCAAAGTGCGCCCCGTTCACCTTTCGCTTTTCAGCACAGCTGGAACGAGACGCCATCGGCTGTTGGCCATGTTGATGGACGAGATTCCAGCAACGTGTTGTGGCCCCATCAATGATCCTAAACAAACCCCGCTTACGCCCCCAAACTTACTACTTCTCTGGATCGGAAACAATCGGGAGATCAAAGTACATAGTGGCAATGACCCGCACGGTTGTTAGATTCCCAATCGGGCGTTCTCTTCACTGATCAAGATCAGTACACGATGGACCACTGATGATTCGTTCAATTAATAAAGTAACCGTGTATGTAGGCTTGCAACATGCTCTTCGTGCCGCCACCGATGGACAAGCTGATCGAACCTAGAGGAGCACGACCTCGGCTGGCATTTTCCGTACGAGGCAGAAAATGTGCCAATTCTTCTTCGCTTAAGCCTCATTGCTCAATGAGCCGAGGCAAACTGAGGGTCGTGACGTGACATGTCATTTTTGGGATGTTTTCCCCCCTAGGATCTCATAGAAGCTAATCAATTGTTCCCCGTATATTCTTTGGCGCTACCACAGTTGACCGGACCCCCAGAGCGAGGGCCCTTCCATCAATATTATGGCGACCATTTCATTTAGTCATTGCTTCAACATGCCTGATGCATCCATTACCTATTCATCTCGACACATAATAAGTAACTTGATTTCGGCAAGCAGTCATTCACGCAGAATCCATCCGTCCCAACCAGGATGACAATCTTTTTTTGCCTTTTTCCTTGCGTCTTCTCGTGAATTTGCTCGTCTAGACAAGCGACATTTGCCCAGTTGCGGGATAATAGCTGAGAAACGAACAGCCAGCCGGTGATCTGGGTCGCCTGAAATAGCCCATGCTTCCGAACCACGCGGCCTCCTAGACCTACAGTTTTCACGGGATGATGCACGGAAACGAAGCAGGCAAGGATGCTCGTAGTACAGTGCTTTTCCATGGTTACAGTGCGGATAAGACTCGGAGGGCAGACGACTGTTACCACGGAGCGGATGTCAACCGTATTGATATCCTCCGCTGTTAGTAACTGGCTTTTCATATCACTGTACTGCAGTCACACTTCTATTATCTCTGCTCAAGGTTTCCGACACTCTTGCCTCGTCGCATACGTTAGCATTGAGGAACAGTTTCAGGGCGAAGCTCGACCTGAGCTGATCGATAGCCTAATAACCACCAAGCTTTCAACAGCACAAACCACCTTGAATGCCAGATTGTTCAGTTTTGTATCCCGTCATTCCGAAAGGATGCACGCCGCCTTGATGCATCTCTCCAACAATGGCGATGTTCAAACGCCTGTATCCAGGTTGCGTTCCAACGGTTTATACGAGAATGTGACATTGATATTCCTATGAAGAGCATCGTAACGCGGATCATGAATGATCTTCGGCTTCCTCGGAGCTCACAAATGACAACATGAGTCATTAAGGACAAAGTCCCGACAGTAGAGCTCAGCGAAGCCCGAAACTATCGCAAGTCGACCAAATCGCGTGAGCAAAGTGATCAGCCAGTTGAGGGCCTCAATTATCTGAGTAGTGCGTTGGAATACTGAGGCTAGAATCTTGGTAAATTTGAAGAGAGACAATGCACTCGAAACCATATGGAAATGTACGAGATAACGGCAGTGAGGACAAGCCCGTGCAGCCTCGATTATACACGTGGTTGCCATAGTCGCTTCCCCGCATTAGTTGGCTTTCTAGTCCACCAACTCTACTCCGTAAGTATTTAGTCTTTTCAAGTGTATGATAATGGGTAGGTCCTGTCTTCTCTCAATTACGCCGGCGATGTCGTAGCACTATGCAGTACCATGAAGGATAACATGCAAGTCGTACGATGACGCGAGTCAGCTGAAGCAGATGTTTATCGAGTCAAAGGCCACTCTAACGAGTGAGTTAGATGGTGAAATTGAAGTAAAGGTATCAAGTGAGTCGACGGTGTGAAACTGGCGAATATGGCACACCGTATATCGGCTCCGCGTGTTCAGTGACCCCGGTCTTTTGATGCAGCGTTGGAAAAGGGCGAGGCAACAGAATCGCCATCTATCAAACCGCGGCGCACCCGGTTTACCGCGGGCCAGGTCTTAATCGGTCAGTCCCGAGATCGGCTCCGCATCGGGGCTGATAACAACGACCCCGCGTCTTTCGGCGTGTAGCTATCTTTTTACCAGAACGCCCTGAAACTTTGGCTGATTGTCTTTGTTTCATTATCGCGCTGAGATTGTGTCCGCAGAAAAGGTACAGGTGAACATTGACAGCCGCCTCACTCATTGACAAGACATTCTCATCGTCGTATATCATACTACATTTCCGAGTTTCGTTCTGTTCTCCGCAAGAGCACCTTCCATTGTTTGCAATAACGCAACAATGCTTGACAATCCCGTTCCTGTACCAAACGCTATCAAGCCATACTGGCGGCAGGAATTGCATCCTCTCGATAGCCACCAAAGCTCTGAAACCTTACCCGCAGAACAAGATGTTGTCATCATCGGTGCCGGATACGCGGGCGCTGCTCTAGCTTACTACCTGCTAGACGACGTAGAAGAGTCCTCGCGTCCCACCGTCACCGTCCTCGAAGCCAGGGAAGCATGCTCCGGAGCAACGGCTCGTAACGGTAACTGTCTCGCATCGATCGAACCAGCTTGAGCTAACAGTGGAAGGTGGCCATGTCAGACCGGATCTCTTTGCTGGCTTGCCCAGTCGTATCAAGAAATTCGGCCAAGAGGCAGCGGATGAAGTGGCTCTCTTTGAGTTGGCCAATTTTCATGCTGTAAGAGATTTGGTTCGAGACAAGAAAATCGATTGCGATTTCAGAATCACCACCTCAATGGCCGTGGTTAGAGACGAAAGTCTTGCAAAGCAGATGAAGGACAGCCTTGATGAACTTTTACAACGGGGATCGCCGACCGCGAAGCTGATTCACTATGTCGAGGGAAAAGCTGCTGAAACATTTTCAAGCGTCAAAGGGGCAACGGCTGCCTTTTCCTTCGAAGCAGGCTCAATTTGGTACAGCCTCATCCGAATTGCCAATGATGCATCACAGTGAACCGGATCCTAACTTCTCCCAGGCCATACAAGCTGGTTCTCTTCCTCCTGTCGCAAGCTGTCAAGAAGGGAGCCCAGCTGCACACCCACACGCCCGTTACCAATGTCTCGGAGACTCAACAAAACGGCTTCTGGAACGTCACCACACCCAGAGGCACGATTAGGGCAAAGACTGTGCTCTACGCGTCCAACGGCTATACCTCGACAATACTCCCAGAGTACAAGAATCGCATAATCCCAGTCCGCGGCATCTGCAGTCATATTGCCGTTCCTGATGGCACTGCGCACCCTCATCTCCCAATGACTTTCTCGCTGCGGCATGGACCGGGCCTTTTCGACTACCAGGTCACGCGGCCAGATGGTAGCATTGTTGTTGGTGGTGCCAGAGTTGAGGTCATCCCGCGTGTAGAGGAGTGGTACAATGTCTGGGACGACTCCAAGCTGATCGAACCTGCGGCTCATTACTTTGACGACTACATGCAAAGGAATTTCCGTGGGTGGGAGGATAGTGGTGCCAAGGTGGACAGCATCTGGACAGGAATCATGGGGGTAAGTTGCACGATACACTAATGCTTTGCGTATATGGGGACGAATCCGAGGCATAGCTGACTCGGTGGGACTAGTACACCAACGATCTCTTCCCCCATGCTGGCTCTGTGCCATCTAAACCGGGTCAGTACATATGTGCGGGTTTCAACGGGCACGGCATGTCGTTCATCCTGTTGACAGCCAAGGGTGTGGCGAAGATCGTGCAGGAAAACGTGCCGTTCTCGCAGTCCGGTATTCCGCGGCTCTTCGAAACAAGCGAGCGCAGGCTTCAGCGGGAAGAAAACGAGCTCCTTGCCTAATTTATAGGCTTGATTTCGACATGACCTTAGGTTACGTAGATAGAGAATCGACTATACTGCGTGACCGACGTATTTGCCTTTGCTCTTATCCCACTCGAAAACTTATATAGTAGCTGGGGCGTTGGGCCATGAAAAGAGTCTCGCGCCAACGCCAAAAAGGTCAAAGTCGACTACTTCAGGGCAGTCCTTTTTAAGAACGATCGTGACAGGAGCGGCGGAAATGCAACGCTTTCTGGCGATGCCAAATGACTATCTTCTGGTTCAGCCGACCCTGCTGCCTGTAGCGGTCCGATGGCGGGACGCAACTTTAGACGATGATCATACCTGCAAGGCTGATGCTGATCAAGTGGCTCCTCTACAGCTCGAACAAAGTGTCTGAACAGTAAAACCTGTACACGGCCAAGTGAAGTGTTACGTGAGCAATCTGGTACTCGTATCGACTAGTGTGTACCATTTCGATGTCAATGTATATTGATACTGGAAGCTAGCTATCGAATAAGATGGCTTCTCATTATTCGTAAGTCGTCATACTAATATATGTGAGGTATCATGTACTGCCGTTTCTTATTTGCACCGACCCTAATTCGGCCAGGACCCCTTTCGTTGAATATTATCATTATTTTGGATCACTAGAAGTAGAAGTTAGCTCGGGCCTGGCCCCACCTTGTCGAGACTTTCGACTTACAATGTCGATCCATCTGGCCATCCACTTATTGACGGCAGCCTTGGCCTCATCGACGAGACCAAGCTCAAGAAGCAGCTGAACGGAGCCACGGATACCGGACTCAAGAGCCGATGCGATCCAAGCGTGTGTGTAGGAAGTGTGCTCTCCGATGAAGATCATCTAGTTTTGGCCATTAGCAACAGGACACTAAACACCAACAGCAGGGGGATACTCACGTTGTCGTATGTCTTGAAGTATTCGGGGATGTACAGTTGGTGCTGGCCAGCGACTGGGCTCACCCAGCTGGCACTCTCGAGAGGGTCGAGGACCCAGCAGCGGCGGTTGTACTTGCCGGTGTAGAGATCCCTAGTGTTCTCGCCGTGAATCTCGACCATGGCATCGAGAACATACTGCACATGCTCCTCCTCTGGGACGGAGGCCCAGCGGTGACCCCAGTCACCGGAAATGTAAGAAGCCAGCATCGTGGCCGGGCCGGTGCCGTTAATGTTGTACGAGGGGTAGCAGGTCGAGCCGATGGCGGGGATGTCGGAGGTCGTGCTGCAACTGCCAATAATGGGGTTTTCGTAGTGCTCCCAGAAGCGCTCCGAGAACTCGAGAGCAACCTTGCAGGCGCTAGTGTAAGGGAGCTCCTCGATGGCGTTGCTGATGGTCATGGGCAGCGAGGGGAGGCGCCACTTGCGGATGATGGAGAAGGGAACAGCCAGAAGGGCGTAGTCGTACGAGGCGCTCTCAAAGGTCTGATTCTTGAATGACTCGCGCCATTGGAGGTTGACGCGAGAGTTCTCGGAGTCGAATTGGATGCGCTCAATCTTACGGTTCATGGTTGTGATGTTGTCGACGTGGGGGTGGAAAGACGAGGGAAGGCGGCTGAGACCACCATCAATAGTCCTCCAGGACGCAGCTTCGAAGTACATGCCCTCGTAGAGGGTGTCCCAGAACGAGGTGGCGCTGTAGTAACCAAGAGCGTCGGTCGAGTTGAGAGAGCCCTTCAGGTAGTGCACCATGAAGCCAAACTCGGACCAAACATCTCCTCCGAGGCCTTTGAGACCCGAGTCAAGGAACTCACGGTGAGCTTTGAACATGTTTGTGGCCATGCGGACGGAGAAGTCGCTGCCGGGGAGGTACTTGTCAAGCTCCTCGGAGAGAGTGTTTGTGGACTCATCGTCGACAGTGGCAACCGCGAGAGAGGAGTTGGCGGCGATCTGTGCAAGGGTCGGCGGCAGACCATTGGCCAGCTTGATGCCGTTCTTGTATGAGAGACCGTTCATGTCGCTCTGAATCCAGGGAATAAAGTCGACACTCAGGTTCTTGTCGTGGTTGTTGAGCTCGTTCATCTCCGCCGCGAGCTGGAAGACGAGCTGATGGTCGGTGATGTTGTAGGTCGTGTTGGTCTTCGGGTCACGGTAGTGCTCAGGGAAGCGCATGGGACCCATCTCCTGGTAGGAGTAGTCGAAGGGACCACCAGTGAGGTATTCAGTGTGGACGCGACCGCCGAGACGCTGACCAGCCTCAATGATGCTGATGTTGGTCATGCCGGCCTGGGAGAGAACGAGGTAGCTCATCAAACCAGACATGCCGGCACCCACAATGGCAACGTGCTTGGACTTGGCAGCATCGACATCAACGACGCCAGGCTCCTTGTCCTTGAGCAGGTTGACGCCTTCGAACCAGGGGCCAAGAGTGTCAATGCCGGTGTCATTGTTCATTTGGATAGCTGTTCTGCGTTAGTATACCAAACAGTGCCTGACGACGGCGAGTCGACTTACATCTCTTCTGGACACGGCGCTTCCACTTGTGCTGGAGCGTCTGCGGCTCACTTCGACCCAACAGTTTGCCGGAAACACCCCACGCAGAGATACATTGGTCGGTCGATGCATCCTCTGGTAGAACCCAGACGAGACGCTGAGAGTCGCGCACCTCAGTCTTGGAAATGGTGTGATGGGCATCGTCTAGTGAGACACCCCGGCACGACCCGTAAGTGAAGGTGACGGTCTCGTTCACAGGCTCCTCGAGACCGATGTGGACGTTGGCAACACGCGACGAGACTGCGCTTCGTGTCTCCAGCTTCATGGGAAGGCCAGAAGCAGCCGCAAGGGCGCTTCCGGCAACGAAAGAGAGGATCCAACGGGCCATTGTAAAGAAAGAGGATCAGACGGAGGATACCCGGGTGAGCTTGGCGTGAGGGTGAGTCTCTAGATTTCTCCTTTTACTTCCTATGAACGGGCCCCCATCACTTTATAGGAGGACGGGCGAGATGTTGCCGAAGGCAACCATGCTACTGCGGGTACATTGTAGTTAGGATGCCGATATCGATGTCCAGACCAAGGCTCGACCGGTGGCCATAAGCAGACTCGATCCCAGAATGCCTAATCCGTGAACATCACAATATTGGTCATCGAGCGGCGGCCCGCTTGCAGTTGCACCGCGGCAGATACAACGCCAAGGGTAGTTCTTGTAAGCAAGTCTGACATCCATCGGGGACTTCACCAAACTTTTCTTTGTGATACTATGCCGGATGAAGCAGGTGCGAGGAGTCAAACCGAGCCCTCTTGGTGGCTCACTATGTGGCTGTCATGCATACTGACGTCGTTCACGTACAGACGTCGCCGGTCTCGAGTCCCGGGTCATTGGGTACTGATCCTTATCAGTGGAGAGGGCGCAGTGCAGGCGTCGAGATAGGACGAGAGAAAAATGATGGTGGCTTCAACCACGTTCGCAGGGCGTGATAGGAACCGACCCCGTTCACTTGGCCTCCGGATGCTGCAGCGGAGAAGGCATTTGATGGCCTGCCTGCGGGGCATTGGGTCGGGAAGACCGGGGATTTGCAAAGTTGTAGGGCCTTTAATCCGCCGTATTTGCCGGCGCCCTTCCTCGGATTTCGCGCCCTTGTGGGAAATATTGGGTCTAGAAAGGAAGGGGGGGATGGGACCGGGATGAGATGCCACTTATCCGGCTTACTCGGCGTAACGAAGAGGTTGCAGCCGGTATTTTCTTTCGAGACTTTGCGTGAGATGGTACATAATCTTCGAAGGCCATCAGAAAAGACATTCCTCGGTATGAGTTGGCAATAAATAGACGGGTGTGATGTCTGTATGATGGAACCGAGGACATCTTATTCGAGGGGCGGAAGCCAAGACGCTACGCTTGCAGTGCTTGGCATACTGCTTCTTACATTTTGGCAGTACTTGCAGAAGACGCACTGGGGCACTGGAGCCTATCGAGACTCGGGTTCCTTTTGGCAGACGGGAGAGGGATTACAATGTAGACACAACTCCGTGGCGTGGTATCCTGAACTATTTGGCCGCGGGCAGGCCCAGCCCGCTCGCTCCGGTCACGGCCCGGCTCTGATGATCGTTGATCCAGTGAGTCCCACGAACTGTGGGTTCGGGTGGGAATGTTCCTGGGATTTGTCTGCAGGTGTTGTTTCCTCATGAATGGAACGTAACTTTGCGCTTAAGAAGCTTGACGCGAGTTGAGATAAGGACAAATACCGCAACCACCTGGTGACACTTCGGCGAACAAGAGGGGCCGAAGTCCACTAATTGGCGCGAGATAACCAATTCGAAAGACCAGCGAAGAGATAGGAGATACGCCGACCACCCAATCTCGGCGTATGGGTGGGGTGTGGGCGGGCTGGCGGCGGTGGGTGGTGGTGATTGAAATAGAAGGGATTCAACGGGGGAAACCAAAGGTATTTACATACTTGAAGTTTTTGGGATAGTTGAGCGAGCAGTTGTCTTCTGGTAGCAACTTGGGTTTCTTAGAGTTTCAGCAGTTGATTCTCTTTTGAATGGGGTAAGGTAACAATAGCACAAGGGTTAGAGCCGCAGGAAGTGTTCTTCGGCATGATGGCATCATTGGCAGCCAATTGGCGCCCTCGAGCGACTAAGGTCCCCGAGCGGAAATCTCCACAGCTATAGAGTGCCGAAACTCTGGGTGAAGGGGAACGAACCGTTTCTCCTCTCTGATCTGTTACGATCTGTGCTTTAATCCGAACCAGAATCTGGGGTAAAGGTAACTACTCTAGCCTTGCGGCCGCAATCATACGCCCGCAGGAGAGGAGCGCAGCTATAGTGGCACACACACCTCTACCCAGACATATTCTTCAGTTTCCAGTGCTAGGAACTGCTGCATCCTCACGAGCGGGCTAGGCCGAGCTGCACCGCAACAGGGTCCCTCGATAGCACGCAATGGCTGAAACCGCAGGATCAACCGAAACCCCGCCATGGTGGGCAGCTTTTCCCGCACCCAAGGCCAAGGCGCCCGAAATCGAGGCCGACGAGGTCATGGGGTTGCTTGAGGCTCAAGCTGCGGCTGGAAGAGACGCTCCCCGCCATTTTCTGCTCGTCGACGTGCGTCGCAACGACTTTGAGGGTGGCACAATCGCAACGTCTATCAACTTTCCCGCCCAGTCCCTCTATCAGACGAGACCAATTATTCATCAGCTGTGCAAGCAAGCCGGTGTCAAGCGTGTTATATTCTACTGCGGTGAGTTTTCCGCCGTCTGTCTGTCCGCTAGACTGTGCAAACCCCCTTCGGCCCCCTTCTTTCCCTTGCTGAAGCCGCCCAGGGAGCAGTAATGGTCGTGGTCCACGGTCTGCGAATTGGCTGCAGGACTACTTTGACGACATTGGCGAGGCTGCTATTCAAGCTGTCATCCTCAAAGGCGGCATCAAGGGATGGGTGCGCAAGTACGGCAGCCGCAAGATGGACTGGTACGATGAGAGATCGTGGGTCGATGTCGCAAAATAGGGGAGCCCCAAAATCCACCCCATGTGTCTGCATAGCTGCGGCGTGTTGTTCCGTCCGAAGGTGACATAATCTTTTGCTGGTATCTAGCATATTTCATCCCCATCCTGTCTTGAACCAAAAAAATGGAAAAAAGCATCGTTCTTTTTTGCCGTAATAACGCCATGTAAACCCCGGGATGCGATCTTGCGGAACTCGACCTCCTGGCTAAGATTCTTCGTTTACCGCTGATGGTTGCGATCGTCACCGCCAATTCTTTCGAGAGCCTCGAGCATGACGACTGAGTTGCCACGGATGACCTACCTCATGTTAGCTTCTAGACAGCACGTTCGTCAAGCAAGTTGAGGGTACACATACAACCATGCCTAACCGAACCTTCTCGCCGCCTTCCTTCTCTTCGACTGCCTCGTCCAAAACGATGTTCAGGAAGACCTGCGGCGTAGGTTAGCAATGTTCGATTCTTCCGAAGAGTTCTGCATCAACCACACATACATCGTAACCACGGAGAACACCGATGACCTTACGGCTGCCATTGAGTTGGACAAACAGTCGCTTATCGAGATACTATGAAATAACTGGTTAGCATTATACGCTCGAACCGGAAGCAGAAGGGGCAACGATGTTCGGATAGGAGTTGCAGGCCATCCGTTTTGTTCTTGGCAGTACATCAAGCAAGTCTGGAGACTCTGGTATGTCCGTCAGGAATCGGGGCTTCCGTACCTTCTTCAGCTCGGGCTGTGCGGGCGCCATCTTGTCTATATGTGAGTTGAGTGAAGGGACGCTTCGGCGGGTGGGTGGCTGGTTAGATAATGATGTCGCGTGAAATTGGCTTTGGGACGCGATAGAGCTCTATTCTACCTGTCTGCAGCCTGGCCGAGGGGATCTGAATTTGGGTGGCGTCACGTGGCGATAAGAGCCTTATCGCATCGTACCGAACCAAGGCGCAGCATCCGCCTTATGGATTTCGGATCTGCCTGCTATCAACGGCGCGTAGGGTCGTTCAATACCTACCATCTGTCCAAAATGAGCGCGTTTACACCAAAAAGAAAAGCAAAAGTCATAAAAGTCCTTGACGATGACGAATATGACACTGGAAAGTCCTCGCCAACCGGCCAAGAGCCCGTGAACAATGGTGAGTCTACTGTTCCGCTCCAAAGACTATGCGCTGATTCCGTCGTTCGCAAGGCTAATGGGATGCCAGACGCTGCACCAGTGGCAGTCAAGTTTACGAGAAAGCCCATTCGCCAATCTGGTCTTCGCAAGAGCATCAACTTTAACGAGCCTGACGACTCGAACGGCGGCGTCGCGATTGGCGATTCTGCGAAACCGAAAGCTGTCCCCGCGCAAGATGACGACGAGGACGATGGCCCGGTGGTGATTCGACCCGCGGTCAGCCGTTCGAGCTCGCTGAAGCAGAAGAAGCGCAAATCCTCTTCCAGACTCTCATTTGGCGGAGCTGATGTAGGTGACGGCGATGATGTGCCGATGACCGAGTACACGACACCAAAGAAGTCAACGCTGGGCTATCAGGCGCTCGAGAACAGCGCTCTGAAGAACAGGTTGCCTATGCGCACATTCCGCGACGAGGACGAGGACCGCCCGAGGTATAGCAAGGAATACCTCAGCGAGCTACAGAACTCGACACCAAACACGCCGCAGAGCTTGACCTCTCTGCGCATGCAGGATGAGGATGGCATGGTTCTGGATGACTCCGAACTCGAAGGAGCATTGATCGTCAACGAGGGCGACTTTGCGTCCCGGCCGCACCAAACGAACATCCTCACCGAGGCCGAGATCCAGGAGAGGAAACAACGCCGGGCAAGGCTCGCGCATGAACAACAAGATGGCGACTTCATATCCTTTGACGATGAGGATGTCGGCGGCACGTCTCTGCGTAAAAAGAAGAACGACACGCGCCTAGTGCGCGAGGACGAAGACCTTGGTGAAGGGTTCGACGACTTTGTCGAGGACGGGGGCCTATCGCTGGGCAGAAAAGCCGAGAGAGAGGAGAAGGTGCGTCGGAGGCGTGAGATGGCTGAACAGATTCAAATGGCCGAGGGCGGTTCGGACGATGAGTCCGACGCGTCGGAGGCGGAGAGACGTGCGGCTTTCGAGGCAGCGCAGACGAGGTCCGGGATGGACGGTCTTCAGAAGCCCGAGCGCAATCCTGCGGAACAACTGCTGCAGGTCCCGCCCAAGATCACACCGCTCCCGAGTCTCACCGATTGCCTGTCGAGACTGCAGACGACGATGCGGGCCATGGAGTTGGATCTGACGGAGAAGAAGAGGCGCGTTGAGGCGCTGAGACAGGAGAAGGATGGCATCATGACGAGAAAGGATGAGGTTCAGCAGCTTCTTAACGAGGCCGGGCAAAAATATACCGCCGCACTCGGGAACGGGGTGTCGGCTGAATCAACCACCCAGTCAACCGCCAGGCAGATCACGAATGCTGGAACTAGTGAGCTGAAGGCTGAGAGAGGCCTGGAAAGTCTGGGTACCACGCCGAATGAGCGTCCCGACGTGGGGGAACTGGGTTAGAGGCAACGGCAAAAACAAGAAAAAAAACATTATTTCACAATTCGATACCCTAGAGATTCACCCAGAATCATGTCATCATAGCTTCGATTCCTTTTTCGATTGTCTAAGAAATACCCTCTCCGTATCAAAGAGAGAAATGTCCTGCCAATGCCAACGCCGCATGAGAATACACTTATGGTACAAACTACCACATGCCGATTATAAGCACGGTCAACTCTTGCCTTGCACCACGGCAAGGCCCGCCCTGTTTGTGGAACATCAACGACGGTCCTATTTCGTCTTGGATACTCCAGCACCAATGACACCGGGAAGCTTCTCCTCACCGACGCTGAAGAGCAGACCGATGGCGGCGGTAAGCAGGCCAACCAAGGCGATACCGAAACCAACAAACAGCCAGAAGGGAACGCTAACGTCGATCTTCTGGCAGGCCCTGCCGCCCCAGTGCGTACGGCTGCCAGACTCACTCTCGGTACTGAGACACTTGCAGGCGAAGCATGTGCCCTGATCGTTGCCGTTGGGTGTGGCGTATTTGTTAAGGCACTGTCCGTGTCCCGAGCATTTGTTGGTGGCCTTGTCGCACGCATCCTGGGAATCGTAGCATGATCTGATGCTTCCTCTCTTGATGTGACCGGGGAACGGAGCGGTGCTCTGAACGGGACTAGTAGGGGCGGGCTTATCGTGGTCGTCCGTTTCGGTCATAACAACCTCGACTTTGCGGCGACGAAGCTCCCCAGACTTGGAGGACCAGTGGCGGACCTGCGAGTTGCGAGACGACTCAGGCATAGCGATGACGACCGTTTCCATCTCGCCGTTAGCAGCGAGCTGCTTCAGTAGAGAAGCGCTCTCGGAAAGGGAGGAAAGGATAGACGGGTCCTGGGAAAGAGTCAACGTCAGTTACCCAAGAGACATAGGACGCGGTCGATGGGATAAGTGTTTACCTTGTTAACATCGTATCTGACAACTGATGACTTGCCACTCCAGCATTGCTCTGCAAAGGGGTTGATAGCCTTATCGAAAGCACAGTTCTTGGAGGTGACGCCAACAGAGGGGAAGTCGTTGGCCAGCAGCAGGTCGTTGGCGATAGTCGAGGGGGCATCTCCAACCCTGAAGCTGGGCCCAGAGCCAGCGAGCGACTTCTGGAGCGACTTTGCATGGTCGGAAGTGATTCCTTCCAACATAACGACGAGCTGGGACGGGTTTGTAGAGGCGGCATTGCTGAATAGGCCCTTGGGGGCCTTGCCAAACTCGTTCAGGTAAGTGACTGCCTTCTCGTTGGAGATAGACTCGGGGAGGTCCCAGGATGCATGCTGGCCCTCAGGGGATAGACGCTGCAGCAGGATAAGACGGGCAACCTGTCGTGGTAATGATGGGATATCGGAACTTGACGACTGCTTGGATTGCAGGAGATATACGTCAGCGGGCTGGTCGGAGGAGAGCGCAGTCGCGACGCCGGCCAGGGCAGTCGCAAGCCCCACGGAGAGCTTCATTGGAACTTTTGGCCTGGATGGAGCTCGGGGATGGGATCCGGAGAGATGGCGATGTGGAGGGGCGGGGGAGTGCGTGATGCGGTTGTGTGATGCTGCTGCTGCTCTTTCTCTCACACTTTCCAAGCGGCGAAGTCGAGCTCACACTGCTGCGGCGAGTGGTGCTGCTAGTGCTGCACGTTTCCACTTCTTGAGTGTAATCCACTTATTTCCCCGTGTCCCGTGCCCGGAGCTCGGTTGACGCGTTTTTCCGACGGTTGTGTGACTGTTTGCTTGGGGTGGCGGGGGGCTGCTGTACCGTTTTTTTGCCTTCAACACTGTACGTGGCCTCCTGTCTGACAACATTGCGCCCCTACAGTATATCTGCGCTAAGCTACTGATTGCGCCATGCTATCGAAGCGGCCCCGTTGACACTGTGTGTCGATTCGCCCCCCAAAGAGCCACCTCAAACAGCGCATCCAATCGTCGGACCAACGTTCCATGGGTCCTCGAGATTCCCCATACAAGCAAGCAAGACACACTCAACCCTAGCTACGGGGGTAACAGCAAAGGCGCCGGCATTCAGGGCAGCCTTGTGTAGCTCGTGCATCTTTTTTTTTGGTGGCTATTCCTTAAGCTCGAACCCTTGACGGTCCATGTTTACCTCTTTGACGACGTCTTTCTTGCCTCCGCCGGCGTTAAGAACAACCTCGGCCCATTTTCAACCATCATCGCCACGCGCATCTCGAGTTTGATCTACCGCCATCGAACCCTCGCAGCTGTATCAAATCAAGTTCCTTCGCCTACGTCCACCCGGCCACCGAAGTTCGGCGAGCCTGCTCTCGGCAACGATGTGGCGGTTGTTTCGACCACGCATGGGTGCAACAAGCGCGAGCACTCTGGCTGCTCGGGCGATCGCGCCAAAGGTTCCCGGCCGGCAAACCGTCATCATACAGAAGGTCAAGATATCTAGGCCTAGATTCAGACCGAGGTGCGTAGGCAAAGCATTATACAGGCTTCAGCTTCATTGCTAACTTTTGAAGAACATTCTTTCTCGGTGCAGGCATATCGCTTGTCTGTTGGCAGGTGTACTGGTCAACCGTTTTGAATCCCTTTTTCCAACATGTAGATCGAGAATACGAGAGCCTCTCAGTGGCGGAAAAGAAGGCGTTGGATGAAGAAATGGATGAGGAGGCGGAGCCGTGGTTTATCCCGTTTCCTTTTACAACCAAATCCGTCGATCAACCACCGTACAAAGGCAGTGACCCGGAGTGGCGGCAATTTCAAGAGCTCAGCAAGGATAAAGAGGCCCAAAAGCAGATGCGCAGTAAGTAGTATCTCTTGCAGCGCCGTTTCACGTTGAGTTTGCTGATGAATTGCCCTCAGGTCAGCTCTCCCAAAAAGTGAAGGCCGCTGTCGAACATAACCCAAGAATCATAGCCAGCGGCGGTAATTCGGTGAAGATTAGAAGATACTGGCTGGATATTGATTTCCCTTACCGACCACCACCAGTCTTCTATTCCTCTGGGTGGGTCGTCTCCGCTTCTTCACTGTTGCGTAGAAAATATTAACATGGCTCTACAGACTGTTGGTGCAAGGCGATGGTCTCTACTGGTCCAGGCAAGAAGTTGATTCATTTGCCGCCAAACGATTAGAGAAGGTGCTTTGGCCACGGGCCATGGCTGTTTCGACATGGGCATTTGCATCGACGCTGGTTATGCAACACGTTACGGGCGTATCCCGGGCACTGGGTTTCGAGTCTAGCAAGCCCGTCCAGCCTTTACCGCCGATACGAGGTGGCAACGTACAACAGAAAACCCAAGGGCCTCTGCCGTCTGCCAACAGACAGACTCCGGATGGCACCCCGGCAGAGAATGCCTCTCACAACGTTAGCAAAACAGCGGATCCCCGACAGACGGATGAACCTGAGAGTGGTGGCAAGACCAACTTCGTCAGGGACGCGGCCATTTCCCAGGTTGAGGGTATGAAGCATATCACGGCGGGGCCAGTAAGAGAGTTCTGGAAGAAGCTATCGCAAACGTGGAGGTCGCCGAACCGATACCCTCCGCGTGGGTGCGTCCTCGTCTCTGGGTTCGTTGAATGCGAATTGCCCAAAGCTCTAGTGGTGATTGATGTCTGGGGTTTCTGGAACCCCAAGACGAAGAAGTTCGATCCCGATTTGACCTTCATGAAGCTCAGAAGGTTCCAGCCGAAGCGCCAAGTTCCTCTACAGGCGTGATGGGGTTTTACGAGATAAGGGGGTTCGGAAATAGAGGAGTGACATTTGCATACGGGCGGCGTTTGGGGTAGCGGCGACTATCTACTTCACTTCACCTCTTGGGTTTCTGTGGCATTGGTTGGCGATTTTGATTTCGCCAACAAGACGTGCATTGGTTTAGGAGTTAAGCGTGAGCCCCCGAGGTCGCCGGCAAACGAAGCGTTCTGTACAATGGTAGACTGAGCGTTTGCTTTGTTCAATATCAAGATACCTTAGATCGGCTCAGAAATCGTTCTGAGCCGGAGCTGCCAAATAGCTAAACGGAGGGTTCAAGGTTCCTCTCTCAATTGTTTGTCAGAAACAACTGCCATGTGAATCCGTAGGTTGCACGCCGACTACAACTCCCTCCTCCTCCTCCTCCTCCTCCTCCTCCTCCTCCTCCCTCCTCCTCCTCCTCCTCCCTCCTCCTCCTCCTCCCCCTCCCCTCATGTCTACCTTCAATGCGGCTGCCTCAGTCTTGCTGTCTTGAGGGAAATAGCGCCAGGTGCATGCAGTCCCCTGGACAGGCAGGCAGGTACCTACCTGAGGCAGGCGGTTGTCCAGCGCGCACTCTTGTCGTATATCCAATACCCCCGATCCGCTGACAGGAATTCTACCTATCGCCAACCACCGATATATTCGTCGATCGCTACCCTTTGGTTCCTCCCAAGATTATGATGAACACGGCCGTGGAGCATCCCAATGTGAACGGCAGCTACATCTGCGCATCTATCCTCAATACCTCTGAAGGCTACACACCGGCGTACACCCTCAAGGGTATTGCAATCCAGATGTTGAGCTTCTTCAACATTGATTCGGTTGAGCAGGACGGCGAGTATCACCAGAACCTCGACTTGTATCGACGTGAAAGCCTAGAGCTTAGGCAAACATTCTGCTGTTCCCATTGCGGCTTTGACGGACCCATACCGAGGCCGATTATAGTACGGCTCGGAAGCACGCCCAAAAGGCGCTGTCGTCAACGCTAAAAGCAGTATCAGCCAACCCAGAATAGCAGCAGCAGGAATGCGTCTTTGCATGATTGCCAGACGAACTAGGCCTACGAGAGAAAAGACGCTAGTTCAACTTCGAGACGAGCACTTCGATCGTCACGGAGCGCCCCCTTCCGGCGCCGCTCTACATTTATCCTCGGAAGTCCGCCGCCTACATAGTATCGATAACTTCCAGCAAATTCTTCTGGAAGATAGGCATCGTGAACCTACCAAGTGCAGAGAATTTTACGAGCGTCCTGCGTGTGTGCGTCCGGGAGAGTATGCAAAGGGGGTACTCGGTCTGGGGATTGCCGGCCACCATAGCGCTGGGCCTACGGCGCCAGGTAGACCCAGAAGTCGGGCTTTTAGAACCATATGTCGCAAAGCGTCTACCTGGCGGGAATCATTTCGACCAGTTTACTTTTTTTCCTAATAAGAGACGCCAGCGGTGAGACCCTGTTCGATGATTAATGGCTGATACGAAGGGATGGCAGCTCTTTTGGAGAGCACAGCAGGTTCTAACGACAGAAACAACCCGAACTGTAAGATTAAGTACTGGGTTTTTCCGAATGTAAAGAAAAAAATCATTACAGACTGTGGCCCGACTATCTAGCATATCCACATAGGCATACTAGTAGTACATAAGATGAGTGAATTGAAGGCGGCTCGGTGAGCATTGATGCCTTCGGTGAGAGGGATAAGCGCTTTGACCAGGCATTTCTTGCCCAAGTATGTGGATCAGTTCTCTTATGTAAGCCACCCTTCTCCTTCGCCCTCCTTTCCTCAACGTCCAACACCTACGTCTTTCCTCTACTCTTCTCTTGAACTCTTGAGTCACATGTGAAGCCTCTGGACGAGAATAGCTTCCCCGCCCGAGGCGGCCATGCTGCCGGTTCGCCCAGTGCTTCGTCTTCAAGAAATAATTGTGCTGCTCACCCGGGTCGTCTACAAGTGCCCACCGTCGGCATGACGCTAGACTTACAACGCCTGCGTACTTGGACGGTCTGTTCAAGGCTTATCCTCTGGCCGCCTCCCTCCCGCCTTTCGTATGAACACGAACAGAGCCAGAAGACATCACTGTCACGGTCATACACTTTGGCTTCAAGAAGTGGAGCATCAAATGCGCAAAACCAATCCAGAGTGGTTGTCTCAACACACCTTCATGACTTTGACCCGTCATCATCCCTGATCTCTCAATCTGTTCGATGGTCTCAGCGCAAATACCCAACACAAGCAACTATTCAGAGCCTAATCCATCCTTCAAAAAGCCAGACGCATCGTGAGAGATTCAATTGATTACGCCACGCAACGCCAGGGAAAACCATCGTCTTTATAACCGAACACCCGTGGAACGACCTCCGCATCGCGACCCAGCCTCTTAGTATGCATCAACGCCCTCCTACGATTGACATGTAAGCCATGGCTTCTTCCACTGCGCCAAATCGATGTCAGCAATTATGATCACCCCAGGCAGATGCGCCGCGAAAAAGACATCGCGGGGTCAAGCAAGAGGGTGGCACTGACTTTGAGACAAGACCCTGTCACGGCCGGCGAGGTACCACGCCTCGTTGATCCGATCCTCGTCGGGCTCGTCGCCTAGACAGGGGAAGAATTGGACGTCTGTGGACAGCGGCGCGATGTCGGGGGTGCGGAACCTGGGAATGCGGGGGGCCAGCGGTGCCGACGGCTGCTCGGTGTAGGCCGAGACGTCCTCGTAGTCATCGGTGTGGCCTTCCTCGGGGAAGAGATTGAAATCGTCATACGGCGCATGCTGGTAAGACAACCCATTCTCGTACCGGGTAGATTCGTTCCTGCTGTTGGACAGAGCGTGGCGATCTCCATGGCCGGTTTTGTGGCTACTCCATGATCCGATTGCAACAAGAGTGCTGTGGTCCGCGCTGCGTCTGTTTTTCCGCGATCCGGACCTGAGGTTTTGGTGATGCGTCTGAGGCCTGTGTGTCGCCTGTGGTGAGGTGCATATGCTGGGCCGCTGTTCCTCGAACATGTGTCGAGCCACGATGTTGCACGAGTAGTCAGTTGGGTAGAATGCCCGCATCGACTCCTGGCTTTGGGAAGCTGGTGAGAGGCGACCAGGTGCCCTTGGAGGGGCTCGTCCAGGCTTGGAGCCGCGAGCGGAAGTAGCCTCTCGCGGTGGTGACATTTGTGAGTGATACTGGTAATCTGGGCTCACTGGTGATCTAGATCGTGGCAATGGGGTCCATCCCGCATCAGAATCAAAGACTAAAGGTATGGAAGCCATGATTGTACCCCTTGGCAGGACTGGCAAGGGATATCGAAGAGATGTTTGACGAAGCCTGGGTTAGTTGAAGTTTTCGATCGAGTAGAGCGAGGATTGATGAGGTAGACGGGTTGGGAGGAAGATGAGATGACTTCTATTCTCGGCTCGGGGAGGCAGTGCAGTAGTGATGAGTGGCCGAAGAAGAGTCTGATGAGGTCTGATAGACTCCAATGGCCTGTACGTGATGGAAAGTGATGGTCAAAAGGGGATTTTGGGTGCTGAGAAGGGTTCGTTGATGAGATTAGGAAAATCAAAGAGGAGATGGGGAGGTTGTAGAGAGGAGGGTGGTGGGATACTCGAGGGTTTTATATGTGAGTGCCCGTTCCCGAGTGCTCTCTCTTCCTCCTGGCCAATCAGCGGCTGTGGTTCCTCTCACCTCCCGTTGAGTACCAATGACCCTGACACAGTACCCAAGACAGCACTAGGCCAGTCTTCCTCCTGCTACCGTCCAGGACCTTTTCTGTCGCCAACTTCATATTGTCGTCTCATGGAATTGATGCAATGGCTCACAGGGTTGTGAGAAGTTGTCAAGAGGTTGCTGGATGTCGTTGGAGGCTTCTGGGCATCGTCAGATAGCGCTGGCTGTAAGTCTCGAGTTCCGTCTCTTCATTGTCTTCCCTCGTGCCTGGGACACTACTGGTATCGTTTCTTTGGTCCCTCAAAGTCTTTTGAGACGTGTTTGAACCACGTTCTGCCTTTCCTTTGCTTCTCTTGTCTATCGGTCTGGGTATGGGCCGGCCCCTGGCCATGCAAAGGAACCTCTGTCTGGGATGGGAGACCTTGATAGGATTTCCATCATGCCTTGTTTGCATTGGAGCTTTTCGAAAAACTTGCAATGATGTTGTTTCTTCAGTATGATTCAAGAAGCTGATATTCAACGCTGATTTCATTGTCGCCCCTGCGTGGTGCCGTAGTTCGGTGCAGGCCCAACTGAGGCACAGGTCATGTGACTTCGCACTGAGCCAAAAACAACTTGCTTCCTCTCATACTTTGCAGCCTGGCTCTTGCGCGGGTCAGATTCAATGCACTTGTCATCGCAAGAACGCTGGACGATACGGCGCACCAACTTCCCAGTCAGAGTCCGGTTGTCGGCCTCCCGCCCATCGCCAAGACCAAAAGTTGATGCGCGCAAAGAAGTTGATGGTCTTGAGACGGCTCAAATCCCAGAAGAACAAGCCAAAAAGTCGGCAATTAATCATTCGCATGTCATTGCAAGTCGATCCGGGGAATGTTTGGTATGCCCAATACCAGGCCTCTTCTGGCCCTTTATCGGCATCTCCGGTTACCAAGGACCGACGTACATGTTCCTCGTACTCGCCCTCTGTGAAATCCAAGAGGGCCTTCTTGAAAGGAAGTTCTAGATTGCTCAACTCGATACATTCATCGACGGCGTCAGTAAGCCAGGAGTAGATCTCGCCCACTCGGTTGTAGCTGGCGTAGGGCGGCTGCTGCGGAAGGTTCAAGAGGAGCTGGTAGAATCGCGTAGCCGGCGATTTGGACACTTTGTAGAGGAACCTGACTCCAAAGCACAGTAGCCGCGCTTGGTTCTGATTGATGTGGCAGTCGCTGCGCTCCAGGTTGGGAGGCAGGATCGGAGGCGTCCAGTACACCACCTGCGCTTCGTTTCGTGGGCCACAGTGGTGCGCCTGGAGGGCTTCGAGCTTCCGTAATTCCATAAGAGCGCGCAACGCTATTGAGAAGTCAGCGTCAGTAATCATAAGATGGAACTAGAACAGCAACTCACGAGGGCCGATGACAACCGCCGCGAGGAGGTCTCTGATAGCGACCAGCTGTTCGATCTCCCAAGGCGACAAGCAGTCAAAGAAATGCGCTCGTTGGAAGTTGACAACATCCAGATTGAACCGTACAACTTCCGGGTCCTTGAATAGATTACAGTAAACCTCGAAACGATATAGTGCTCTCTGAAATCGAGCCGCTTCGGCAGCTGAAGGTTTCTCGATCGTGGCAGACACCTCAGGCCAGTTATGCATATAGTTGGCCAGACCCCGTTGCTCCTGCACTAGACTTTGCAGTGCAAGATCTTGAAACTTCGATCCCAGGTGACCTACACACTTGTGCAGCTCCGACAGCGCGGCGCCATCCGCCAAGCTTATCTTGGGGGGGATAGGGGCTCGCCTCTTGAGGTATTCGTCACTGAAGTTGGCGACCAGGTTCAGGTCTCTCGGGTCGAATTTGGATGATTCGAGTGCTGCGATGGCATCCGAGAGAGTACGGTGGCCTACTTCGTTCAGGAGCACTTGCCGGCATGCCGAGGGAGCGCAGCGAAGGTGTATTAGGGATACGAGAGCTGTGTTTCTGAGACAGTTGAAGTCGGGCAGATAGGAGAGAATCGCAATCCAAATTTCATCCGGTATGAGTGGTGTCATTTTGTCGTTTAAGGCTTACTCTTGGCCCATACGAACGGCATCAGACAAGGGATATTGGCCTTGACTCAAGGGCTCTCTTCGCCTTGATCGGTGTAGGTGTTCAGCGCTTGTGAGACTTGACAAGACAGTCTTCTCGGTTCTCAGCCGTTTGCTCCCGGAAAACAAATGACGTAGACTTTGATGATGAAGTGCAACATCGGATCAATTTTTGACTTGACGCTGGACTGCATGCAGGACGACTGTTGATTCTCGACAACAATCAGAAGAGCGGCTTTAGTATAGATTGCTCGGTCGATTACAGCCTTAAGCACTGGACAAATGGTTGTCTGATTGGACAGCTCGATCAGGGGGCAAGAGCTGTTGTTGTTAAGAGATGAGCGGTGGCCGCTGAGCCGGGTGCCCCGATATGTTGTCGTCGTGAGATGACTGTGCAGCCGCCGTTTGGTGGTTGGTTACCTGTTGATCACTCCGTTAGTCGGGCCTGAAGCGTACAGTGCAAACAGCTGGTTTTGGGTGTCTCAGGGAGGATAGATACTGTGTGGGTCGTCACAGTAGCATCTACCAATGAAGCTCTTTCTGACACCACTAGGCCGTAAACGGCTAGCTTCCAATGGCTCTCAAGTCATGTTTCCTTGCAGGAAGGTGCAGTGAATTGCTGGTTGGCAGCAAGCTCGCGTCAAATCCCTTCCCCGGCCACGGTACCTCTTCGCGAACGTCACTCTCTCCGCCATATCCCACTTCGCGCTATCGAGCCTCAATTGTCGTATCCTTACCACGGAGCAGCTTCCGCCTCGTGTTCGGCCACTCTCATCCGATAAGCCGTTGTCGCGATGGGCAAGAAGAAGCGCGGTCATCCCGATGTCGAAGACGTCCTCGCCCGACCGTGGTGCTACTACTGTATGCCTACACCTGCTGTGTTGATTCGATCCAGAATGCGCATGCTGACTTTGTTACAGGCGAGCGTGACTTTGAGGATCTGAAGCTTCTTATTTCCCATCAGAAGGCCAAGCACTTCAAGTGCGACAGATGCGGTCGCCGACTCAACACGGCTGGAGGTCAGTAGTCCTCGATGCGCCTTCCTAGTCGTGCCATCGCAAGCTAACGTGTTTTGCTGCTCAGGTCTCTCCGTCCATTTGAACCAGGTCCACAAAGAAACTCTCACCCAGGTTGAAAATGCGCTACCGAACCGACAGGGCCTTGACGTCGAGATCTTTGGCATGGAGGGCATTCCCCAGGACATTTTGGATCAGCACAGGAATCGCATTATCCAGAACTTCTACCAGGCCCAGGAGGATCGTCGCATTGCCACGGGAAATCCTCTTCCGGGCCAGGCAAAGCAGCCGAGGAAGAAGCTCAAGATTGAAACTCCTGAGGAGTTGAAGGCCCGTCTTGCCGAGCACCGCGCACGGGTTGCCGCTGGGCACACCCCAGGCACCAGCGGCAGCCCGGCCAACGGCGCCCCCGCGAGCGCAAGTCCGGGTGCATTCGTAAGCTATACTCAGTATCTGGTTATGGGCGCGCTCAATGCTAACCAATCAATCCAGAACAACTCCCCGTACCCCCCACCGCAAGCGCCCTACGGAGCTTCTCCCGACCAGAGCTTCCCGCCTGGTGCTGCGCCCGGCGCCCCTGCATTCCCGCAGCCAGGCTATCCCCAAGGCAACTATTCCGGCTTCTCTCCGTCATCTCTTCCCGCAAGACCGACAAGCGGCCTGCAAGCGATGCCCGGTCTCCCTCAGCGGCCCCCTCAGTATGGCGGGCAGTTCTGGAACGGCTCTGGCGCCCCGCCACCTGGGTATCCTGGAGCATCAACTGTCGATGAGTTGGTCTCTGGCGCGGCGCAGCACGGTGACGAAATCGACGAGCTCATTCGTAGGGCTGAATCCGGCATCAAGGCGCCCAGGAAGCCAGAGGATGAGGCTGCAGAGGAGGCCGCTGGCGACAAGAAGTCGAAGAAGGACAAGAACGGCAGGATGTTCTACGCAGATACAGAGGTCAGCCCAGAGGAGCGCATGGCGCAATTACCGAGATACGCCTACGTGCCGCCTGCATCTTAGCCAATGTTCGACTAGTTGAATATTGACGAGAGGCGTTGCCACTTGGGCGTGCTCAACCAACGGCGCGTGCCACAACCACACGCTTCCACCAAAAATGACGTGATTTTCTATACTCGGGGCGACGACGACGGCATCCCACCGGAGCGGAGTTTCAATGGCGCAGCAGGATTTGGGATGTATATAACTTGTAAGAAACGCACGAAAAACTCCGTCACTGTACTCATCGTAGGCTGTGGCGCTGAACAATATGACAGGTTCTGCGCTCCCTAGTTGCCACTTGCTCGTGATGTTTTTAGTTTACTGGAAGTTGTTGAGATTGGCAAGCTCTTGACTGTCTGCCACATCCATATTGGCTTAAGTCCTGCAGGATGTGGGCTAGACGAACAGCGTGCTCGAATTTGAGCTCGACCGAAACTCATGTTGGTCTGACGGCATAGTATAATGCCTTGCCTGAATACCTCCTATCTGCACTTCTCCGACGACTCATCTCTGATAACCCAATCTCTGATAACCCAGGAGATATTCTTCGTATATACAAGCTTAGCCGTGTGGCTAGTTGACACTGCATGGTCGCTGTTCATTACGTTAGGACCATCGGCGGCATGGTACTTAGTCTTCTACAATGCCAAATACAAGATTAGAACTTCGACACTCTGAACACCTCCCCTACCCACAACGAGCGAGCATAGAATCAAATTGAACCGCAAACTGATTAGGGGCCAACACAATTCCATCGAATATAAACATGTTGTATCGATGAAGGTCAAGCTGCAAAGCTTGGCGGGGCTTTCATCTTCATACATATCTGGTACCGGTCGACCAAAGGTTGTTACCCGAACTCACTGTTGTTGCTTGATCCAGTGTCATAATGTCTGTGTGTAGTCTGCAAGCCAGCTGGTGTTCGTTGAGTCTTATAGATTCAGGGTCTTTATTCATGTTCAACATCAAGTAATGCCCTGATGAAATCTACTTGGCGTCTCAATGGTTGGTGAGCCTACGATTGTCCTTACCAACTCCAGATGATTGGGACCGGATAAAGCCGCCGGATCTGTTAGGATGATGGGCTCATCTACGCCACCCCGGGGCGTCCGGATAATTCGGAAACCAAATGAACATGGCCTGGGCGACCTCGGTGATGGGGAGATGGCATACTCGTCTTCGCTATCAGGCAAATTCAACGTGGGGGATATGCATATTACGGCTAAATACGACCTCTCCACTTCCAATACTACTAGCGGTATTTTCCCCGCCGTTCTTCTGCCATGGACACCCAGATCGACGAAGCTTTGGATCTCCAAAAGGAACGCACTTGGGGTAGCTATCATATCGGTTCCTCTACTTCGTTTGTCTTATTGGTATACAAGTAAGAAATATGTATTGTTTGTGCATTAATCTTTACGCCATACCTCACCTCGACAATGTCAACTCTGGAGAGAGACAACTTGGTGTACGGACTGTAACACAGCATAAAACCAACCTTGATTCCACTTATAATAGAAGCTTCTTCTTCGGTAGCCGGCTCGTAGCTTGAGCTAGAGTGGCTCACCAATGTGGGGTAATAGACTTGGAAGCCACCCGCTTCGAAGACCTAGCTAGTGTGCTGCGTTGAGTGCGGGGATGCCCAACTGAAGCAGCTTGTAGGTCGGCACAATCAACCGAGGGAACCATGGCTTGTCTCTTCTGGCAGGGGCTCCAAAAAAGGTCGTTTTCTGTCTCTCGCCTATCATAAGAGAGGTAGAAATAGCTCCTCTACCCGTTGGCCAGGAATCTTGACCCCGGTCTTGGCTGGTGGTATGTATGCCCAGGCGTCCCTGCATGTGCTTTCTGTCCCATTATTGGTGGTGAAATGATCAATGGGCTATTGGTGTCATTATTCTGGGCTCCCACCTCTCTATGCACGGAAAGCGTCATCCTGGTTTAGTTCAACCGTTCTTGGGCCGGGTGGTAGATGGGACCACTTGGTCGGATATTCCGGTTTGTAGTTATATAATGGGTACAGCTCGTGCTCTGTTGACAATGCCTGGTGCCCCTCCGGTCGTCACCTTGCTCTTGACCTCTCGCAGTCTTACTTGGTGGATCTGCCCTTGAGCTTTTTCCAGCCCGCAGTTATGGCCTTCGTCAATTTGAGGTCCATCACACTGGTGACGCTCTCGGGTCTGACACCCCTGATCTTAGCACTTGGACAGAAACAGATCATCTCCTTCGAGAGCGGCTCAGGCAACTACCAGATCGCAGGAGGGGAAGTTGGGACTGGTCAGATCCTGGTGTCTAGCGATGATTACTGGGGTGTCATTCGAGCTGCCGGTGACTTGGCGCTTGACTTTGGTCGCGTCACTGGCACGACTTACACCCTTAGCAATGGCGTGAATGGCTCAGAGCCCGCTTCCTACACCTTTGCCCCGGTGGACGTCAGCAATAACACTATTGTAAGTACTAATATTCATGTCTCACGGTCTGATCTGTCCAAAGGCGGGGACCTCTATCTTGAGGGATCGTAGAGAGAGTAGCGGTTCTAATGCAAGTGATGCCCCAATGCTGACCACTACAGTACCGCGTCGAAGACGAACAGTCCTTCACCGGCCCCAACTACACCGATCCAAATCCGGGCAGCACAGTCGTCATCGCTGGTACCGTGGGCCATTCAAAGTTCATCAACGACCTCATCGCAGCCCAAAAGCTCAACACGAGTGAAATTGAGGGGCAATGGGAATCCTTTGTGAGCCAGTTGGTTGAAAACCCCGTCCCTGGGTGCCCCCGAGCCCTCGTCATTGCTGGTAGCGACCCCCGAGGTACCATATACGGCATTTACGATATCAGCGAACAAATTGGCGTCAGTCCCTGGTACTTCTGGGCTGACGTGCCTCCCAAGAGGACCACCGAGATTTATGTCTTGCCCGAAGGCAAAGTCCAAGGGTCTCCTTCGGTCAAGTACCGCGGGTTCTTCCTCAATGATGAGCAGCCGGGATTGTCCGGCTGGGTCTCGTGAGTTACACAGCTTCCTTCACCGAGAGCGTAATACTGATGTATTGGCAGATCACAATGGAACGACACCTGGAATGGCGCCGCAGGATACAACCACCACTTCTACAGCCTTGTCGGCGAGCTTCTACTCCGTCTTCGTGCCAACTATCTCTGGCCAACAGTCTGGGGCAGCATGGTTTACGTCGATGACCCCTTCAATCAGCCGCTTCTCGATGCGTACGAAGTCGTTCTGGGCGGTTCCCACACGGAGCCCTTGATGCGCGCACAGAACGAGTTCGGGACATTCTACAAGGGCCCGTGGGCGTACAACCTAAACAACAAGACGATTGACGAATACTTCCGGTACGGCGTGCAGCGTGCGAAGCCATACAGCCGTAACAGTCTGTGGACGATGGCCATGCGTGGCACGGGCGACACGGCCATCGAAGGCAACTTGGGCGTTGAAGCTATTATCGAGATGCTGGAGGTACTCGTGCAGAACCAGCAAAAGATGATTGCCGAAGGCCTCGGCATCGAGTCTGCCGCCGAAGTTCCGTCCTTGTGGTGTCTCTACAAGGAGGTCCAGTCATACCAGGAGAGAGGCCTCCACGTTCCCGAAGACATTACCCTACTCTGGGCCGACGACAACTGGGGCAACGTCCGAAGGCTGCCGCTGGTGAACGAGACGAGCCGTAGCGGTGGCGCCGGCTTGTACTACCACTTCGACTACGTCGGCGGCCCACGTGACTACAAATGGATCAACACGATCCAACTGGAGAAGACTGCGGAGCAGATGTCACTTGCTTACGCGCGAGATGCCCGCCGGATTTGGATCGTCAACGTCGGCGATCTTAAGCCCCTCGAGATTCCGATCAGCCACTTCTTCGACCTCGCGTACGACACAGAGAAATGGGGCGTTGACGGCACTGGGGACTGGCTCAAGTCTTGGGCGACAAGGGAGTTTGGAGATGGTCACTCGTCCGAGATCACGGACATCTTGACCAAGTACGGCATGTATGCCGCTCGCAGAAAGTTTGAACTGGTTCAGCCCGAGACCTACTCCGTCATCAACTACAATGAGGCAGACGCAGTCTTGGAACAATGGGCCGCCCTGCACAAGCAAGCTCAGGCGGTGTATGATGCCCTCGACGAGGAGTACCGTGCCGCCTTTTTCGAGATGATCCTGCACCCCATTACCGGCGGCGAGATCCTGCACAAGATCCAAATCAATGGAGCGAAAAACCAGTTGTACGCTGGGCAGAAGCGGAATTTGGCCAACAATGTCATCGATGAATCCAGGGGCCTGCTCGACGCCGATGCCGAGCTGACCAACAGGTGGAACGAGTTGCTCGACGGGAAATGGATACACATGCTGGACCGTGAGTACATGGCGCTCTCGGCTCGAGGGCACAACGCTAACACGAGGCAGAAACCCACCTTGGCTACGATGACTACTGGCAACAACCCATGCGCAACACCCTCCCTGACATGCGCTATGTCCAGACGCAGTTTCCCTCGTTGGGCGGGCAGATTGGTGTTGGCGTCGAGGCCTCTAACGCGAGCGTCCAGGGAGACGACCAGTGGCACTCCAACTCGGGCAACGACCTCACCGTGCCCCCGCTGGACCCGTACGGCGCCCTCACGCGCTACTTTGAGGTCTTTGGTCGTGGCAACAAAGAGTGCCCCTGGGAGGCCAGCCCGTGGCAGCCGTGGGTGAAGCTGTCGCAGTACAAGGGAACCGTCGGCGGCGCGAACGGTACGGATAGTCGCGTTTTCATCTCGATTGACTGGGAGAATGCGCCAACGGCCCCCAACGCGACGCTGGTGCCGATTAACGTCACGTCTGGGTGTGTGGGCAAGGAGAAGTATGCTGGCTCGGGACAAAAGGTGATTGTGCCAGTCGTCAACCGCAAGGTCCCGTCCAACTTCACAGAGGGCTTCGTCGAGTCTGACGGACATGTGTCGATTGAAGGCCCGCACTACCAGAAGATCATCGAGCCGAGCGGCAGCTCGAACAGCAACAGCAAGAAGCTCAAGTACCACGTGCTCAAGAAATACGGCCGCACTCTGGGCGGAGTCACGTTGTACCCTCCAGATTCGGAAAAGGTCAAGCTCGGCGAGGGTCCGGCGCTGGAGTACAACATGTATCTCTTCAGCAACACCAGCAAGGCGACGGTCACGCTGTACATTTCGCCATCGGGAAACTACCTCGGCGACGGCAACCCGCTCGAGTATGGCATCTCCCTATACCCGGCCGGTGGTGACCAGCCGCAGCCCAAGACGGTGCAGCCGGTGGGTAAGACACAGGGCCAGAACATGCCTTTGGGATGGGACGGTGCAGTGGCCGATGCTGTCTGGGGACTCAGCGGCAACTACACGAAGACGGCGTTCAACGTCGCCCAGGAGGGCGCGTACACATTGCGGGTCTGGGCGCTTCTTCCAAACATAATCGTGCAGAAGATCGTAGTCGACCTTGGCGGCGTAAGGAAGTCATATCTCGGTCCCCCTGAAAGCTTCTTGCTGGGGCGTGATGAGCAGGGTGCTTCACAGCGAACGGAGTTTACCGACACGCCTGGTATTCTCGGGGGTAAATTAGAGTAGGTAGAGAGTGCAAAGGTTGTTTGTTGACGTCGAGAACGAGTGGCTGATGTGATGTTGGGAGTGAATGTTTGGCTGGGCGAGGCAACCAATGTTGATTAATACCTAATGGGATAGGAACATGACCAGACATTTTGTGAACCGCAAATAAACGGCCCAGTTAAGCCCAATCTAATGTGATGTGATTCGACCTCCCCTAAATTGACTTTTCGTTGGCTCATGGCACACGTGACGACGTGTTTTGCAGGGCCATTGTTTTGGGAGAGAAGACGCAGAGACTGACAGACAGACACTTTCATTGTTTGTGGCTGAAACCAAAGCATCAGCCTCAATTTGCTCTGGACCCATTTCATCCTGGACCCAGCAATATGTGGCTGAACAGGAACCGCCCTTTCTCATTCGCGTGTCTCTTAGAGAAATGGACCCACCCGGAGAAAATCGGGCTTAGCGTCGCCACATCTGCCTCGCTTAAGTGGCTCCCGGTCGCCTGGAGCAACGGTGCCAGAAAACAATAAACGTCAGTCAATCACTCGACTGGCTCTCTGCTCTGCTCGGCCCAGCACAGCACAGCGCAGCCGAAGCGAAACGGGGGTTCCTCCTCAAGACATTCAATTCAGACGTCTCCATCCGCGTCTCTTCTAATCTCTTATCCATCTGCAGCTTCCATTCCGCCCAACGTCAACCGCCAAAGGTAGCAGCAGCAGCAGCAGCAGCAGCAGCAACCAGAAAAAAGCTGCTCCTTCTTTCCTCACTCTCACTAACCACCCTTAGCAACCTCGCTCCTCTGCCGACTGATCATATCTCCTTGGTTCTCTTCTCGTTATTATTTCTCCCACGTCTCTTCCTCCTCGCACATGCTTGGCCCGCGCTGTAAAGCGGCTTTGTTTATTTCTTGAATTCACCATTTACCTTCCGAGCCACTTCCCCCAAACACGGCACGAGACGAAACCTCTATATCACCTTCGCAAATCCCAGCAAACATGGTCGCTGACCCCAATGCCGCCTCCATCACGGTCGCAGGTTCGTCACATAGCCTCCACTGCTATGCTGTGAATGCAATCACTGACGTCTATTTCCCCCATAGTTCGAGTCCGACCGTTCACGATTCGAGAAGCTGCCCAGCTGTACGTCAAACTCATAGACGAAGTGCGACCATCCCACCAGCCTACTGACATCATACAGAACTCGCAATGATGAGGGTACCGTCTTTCTCGGCGACGGCTCTCTCGCCGCCGCACCGCCAAAGCTCCAGAGGGGTGGTATCAGACCCGTCATCAAGGTCGTCGATGACAGATGCCTGTGAGTACTTGCTTCATTTCCCGCCAGCTGTTGACGTCCCCCACTGACATGACGCTCGCAGAGTCTTCGACCCTCCCGAGGACAACCCTGTTCACAGGTTCGGACGGTCCGTCGTCCCCAACGGCAAGAAGGTCAAGGATCAGACCTTCATGTTCGACAGAATATTCGACGAAAACGCAACACAAAACGACGTGTACGAGGGCACCACGAAGCAGCTTCTCGATAGTGTCCTTGACGGCTACAATGCTACTGTCTTCGCCTACGGCGCCACCGGTTGCGGCAAGACGCACACCATCACCGGCACAGCACAACACCCAGGAATCATCTTCATGACGATGCAGGAACTATTCGAAAAGATCAACGAGCGAAGCCAGGACAAGACCACCGAGATCACGCTCTCCTACCTAGAGATCTACAACGAGACCATCCGCGACCTGTTGATTCCCGGAGGCAGCAAGCAGGGGTTGATGCTCCGCGAGGATTCGAACCAGGCCGTCTCTGTCGCAGGCTTGACAAGCCATCACCCCAAGAACGTGCAGGAGGTCATGGATATGATCGTTCAGGGCAACGAGTGGCGTACAGTCTCCCCCACCGAGGCCAACGCGACATCGTCTCGCTCCCACGCCGTTCTTCAGATCAACGTCGCGCAAAAGGATCGCAACGCCGACGTCAACGAGCCACACACCATGGCCACGCTCAGCATCATTGATCTTGCCGGTAGCGAGCGTGCCAGCGCCACGAAAAACCGCGGCGAGCGTCTGCTTGAAGGCGCAAACATCAACAAGTCCCTCTTGGCCCTGGGAAGCTGCATCAACGCCTTGTGCGATCCGCGCAAGACCAACCACGTACCATATCGCAACAGCAAACTTACTCGACTCCTCAAATTTTCCCTCGGTGGCAACTGCAAAACGGTCATGATTGTGTGCGTCAGCCCTTCGAGCGTCCACTTCGACGAAACACAAAACACCCTCCGATACGCCAACCGAGCCAAGAATATCCAGACCAAGGTCACCCGCAACGTCTTCAACGTCAACAGACATGTCAAGGACTTCTTGGTCAAAATTGACGAGCAGATTGCGCTGATCAACGAGCTCAAGGCGCAGCAAAAGGATGCCGAGAAGATCTTCTACGCCAAGTTCCGAAAGCAATTGGAAAAGCGCGACTCCGTCGCCCGCGAAGGCATCCAGCGTATTCGGGTGGCCTACGAAAACTCCGCAAACGACAGGCGGGACAAGATCAACAACATGAAGAAGTTGCGGGCTTTCGAAAGGCGGATCGGCCTTCTTTCGGCCTGGATTGCCTCCTTCGATACAGTCTGCGATCAGCGAGGAGACGAAGATTCAATGCCCGCGTCCCTCGTTGCCATCCGCAAGACGGCCCAAGGCATCTTGGTCGAGTTGGAGCACAGCCGCCACCACATTCACCAGAAGCTGGAGCATACCAACTGGGAACGATCCATCGACACGGCCCTTCACCACAGTATCAAGCAGTTGCCAGGGGGCGAAGCTGATGCGGCCGAGATTGATACACTGACCCGCGAGGCAGAGCTGCTCAAGGCCAATTTTGGCAGAGATGCCAACCGGGAGGTTCTGGAGATGGACAAGGCGGGAGATGCGGCCATGGTCCAAGTTCTTCTGACCGCCCAGTTTGACATTTTGGCGTCGCTCGAAGACACATTGGAGATGAACGAAGAGGATGCAGTCTCGCACGCAAAGGGTATTATCAACCGTTTGCTGGAAGCCGGCTTCACGGCAGCTTCCCATGTTGTCAAGCCCGACGGTGCCATGATTCCCGTGGAGAAGTTTTCTCCTAGCAAGCGTGGCACCCCGAAGCGCAAGAAGGCGGTTCTCAACAATGTCAACAACACATCTCCCGTCCGACAGCCCGCCTTTGCTCCGCCTGCCGATACTGCGCCCCAGCCCCATGTGTCTCCCTTGAAGGTGTCGCCTCGGCGTAAGAAGGCGGGCGCGCCGCGAAGCCCTCGCAAGGGAGTCTCGTTTTCGCCGGTGAAGAGGAAGTCGGAAGCGAAACGCGCTGTTCGGTGGAGGGATGATGAAACTGAGCAAGGGACTCTGGCAGATTTCGAAAAGACACCCAAAAAGTTCGAGTCGACGCCAGAAAAAAACTCTCCTGGCAAGAGAAGCCCGAAGATGCCACCCCTACCCTCCTACTTGAGAACAGCATCGCCCAACCCCGACAGAAGCCCGACGCTGGAACTTGAGGGATCCTCATTCATCCCGCCGGCCAAGCCTAACAGGTTTCAGGCCGGGTTCCTGTCCAAGGGCCGTGTGTCGTCCATCGGCTCCGGGTCTCCGACCGTGCCGGTGCCGACAATGTCGCTGCCATTGGGTTCGTCTCCGTCGTCGGACAACGGAGGGCAGGTGTCTCCCTTGCGCGCTCTTGACGTGCACCGTTCGTCCAACCTGTCACCGCCGGCGTTCCGCTCTAGGATCGCGAGAGCCAGTCCGCCGCCGAGAACGTCGCTCTCGGGCAGTGTGTCAGCGGACGAGAACAACCCGCCATCGTCTTACAATGCCTCCGGATCCGAGTCGGAATCGCCCAGCATTGATCCTAGGAAGCTTCGGTCTGCGATGAACTCGATGAAGAAGATCCGAGGCGAGCACCGTCGCGTGTCATCGATAGGAGGGTCGGCAGGTAACAACGCGAGGCGCATCTCTTCGGTCAACTCTATTGGCACAAACCACCGGGCATCGTTGAGCTTCTCGGGCCCTTTGGCTAGCAACTCAAACGGCATCTCCAGACAGCGCCGGGCCAGTGCGGAGCGAAGACTCTCCCCACCCATAACTTGCTCCCCTCCCGATGCTAGGAGCGACCGGGCGTTCACGGCGGGGCAGGCAAGGAGGATGAATCTGGGAGGCAGTTTGAGACTGGAGGGAGGAAGCCCTCAAGCGCCTCCAAGCAGGATGGTCAGCGCCGACTTCAAGAACAGACGCATCACCATCGGCAGTCTGGCAGCTACTGGTAAGATCGAGAAGTCACACGCGCCCAGACCCAGCGTGGCAGGGTGGCGTTGATTTTCTTCTGATTTCAAACATGGTCACCTCGTTGCTCGCGAAAAGATGGGGCGGGGCATCCTCGGCTGTTTTGTTCGTCAGTCAGTCTTTATTTATTTATTTTTCCCTCTCCAATTAATGGAGGGGGAGGCGTTGTGTAATGTTTAGATGTTGGCCCTTGAATTCTCTTGCTTGCTTCTCATCGCCTGGCGGACCTGGTCGAGGGTCCTTGAATGGTTGTTGTATCAATAGGTCGCGATCGGAGTATATTCTCAATTCATCGGATGACAAAGGCCCGTGCGGCAAAGAACAAACTATTCGACAGTGACAAGCGCCAAGTTGGAGAATGAGCTCGGCCAAGTGTGCATGGATAACTAATGCCGTAAACTGTGTCTGTTGCAGCAGAGCCGTTGTTTGATTTTCTCTTTGGCTCTATGAAGCAAGTTCGCCATATTGATCCGACATCGGTATCAGAAGACGGTTCTTTCACCGTCTTTTCGCGATCTGCTGCAGATCAAAGATCATCCCATCGAAGATAGGCGGCTTCATCACAAACGCGGCTCCAGAGTTCCTTTGCGACCGCTATTTGCAGAGGAGCCCCTTGGGCTGGCGTTCTACGACATGAGGTTGTCCGGCTGGCTTGGCTCCAAGTGGCTGGAACACTTTGTGCGTTGCGTTTATGGCTCGGCTTGACGGGCAAACGCGGTCGGCCTGGAGAACCGAGGAAATTCCGAGAGTGTTGAGGTTCCCCACCATTGCGCGGCCAGCCATCGGGCTTTCGGCACGTGATGGAAGAGTCAGATAACAAGAGACACGGAATCCCGCTCAATCGTGGAATGAGGGCGACGCTGACTATATTAAGCTACAGGCCGCACCGTCTTGGAGTTCGCTCCGAAAGGATGACAGGATCATCCTTGGAGTCTTTGCCCACATGCGATGACATATGGAATCACAGCCACTGAGCGAGCACAGAAACGGGACATTGAACTGAGTACCACCACCCCCTTCCCCTTTTTGTTTCTCCGAGCGGCGGGCCGGCGGAGGAGGAAATAAAAAAGGACGGGATGGCAATCGGTTATCCAAGTCGCTTATCAACACGTAAGAAGCTTTCCCCTTTACACAAGAGGATAGAGCCGCCCACAGCAGGGAAGCCCCTGGCCGGGAAGCTATACAAGCGCGCAATCTTATTGCAGTCATGCTTATTCAACAGTTTTCTACCAATGAACTGTTATCGTCGGCAAGATAGTGTAGAGTGGCAAGCAATATAAACGAATTATGGAGAAGGGGAGGGGGGAAAGGGGGGGGGCAGAAGCACGGACCTATAAACATTGTCTCGGTCCCTGATGGATGGCCAATCTACTATGTATGCAGTAGCATGTTCTCTTATCTCTCGAACAAGCCCGCCGGCTCAATCGGCAGCGCTCTCGAACCACTGCCGCCCAGTCGAGTCGCAGCTATCATGCCTCTCATGATGGCAAAAGAGAACGTCGGGGCGCGCGAGGATGAATGAGGAATGTGCGAAAGGGGAGTCGTTCAACAATGGGCGTAAACCGAATGTTATTCAATGCCAGGGGACGGCGGGTTCAGTCAACATACCCCCGTGAACTTTTGCGAAAGGCGTCATCATCCAGGCTCGCCGTCAACGGCCCCCCCCCCGCCCCTGGGGCTATGCACGCTTCTCAAAGGAGGAGCCAGATGCTACCAGAGCAGGGTCCAGGCCGTAACGACCAGAGCACGTCACGGCCGGTTTGGGCAGTCGGGTTCTTCAAGGACGCGCATTCACCAAGAAAGCCGACAAGCGCCGAAATGGTCGAGTTGCCTTCCTTCCCGTCTTGGCTTCGATCTCGTAGCGCGGCCCCGGACTGGGCATTACTGGGCATCGCTGAGGCGAGCGAGAGATGAAGACGGTGATAGGGCCGGCCAGGGTATCGAGGGTTGCGATCATCCCCGCTCTCAGCGACACGTGGAGACTTGGCGGTAAAGCTTGTCTCTATATGCCGAGGCGCCCAAGAGGCCCAATCGACGCCAGCCGAACGCCTTCCGAGCCCCAGAATCATTGATGACCTAGACCTTTGGACATGGGTCGTCCCGGTCTATATCTCGAAGCCCCAATGAAGTGTTTGATTTAGGCGGCGGTACGACCTGGCACTGTCCCGGAGCCATATCCCGAGTAGGTAGGTGACTTCCAACCCACTCGCCGACTCTTGACTCGACGACCCCCGGGCACCTTTGTTAGAGGCCCGGCCCCGGGACCATCGCGATGAACGGCTCTATGACACTCTTGATTGGTTGGCGGAATCATGTGCCGCGGTTCCTCCCCATCGCGGGACCCCTCATCGTCATCAGCTTTCTCCTTTATCTGGTCTTTAATGCTGATTCTATCCAAGCTCTCGCTTCCACTGATTGGAGAGTCGCGAAGTTGCCTGAGTCGCCGGGCCCCTTCGACCTGCTCTTTTCCATCTAGTCCAACCATTCTGGATTACGCGTGCTCGTGACGAGCTCTGGCCAAAAGTTCCCACCCTCCACTTCCCTTCCTATAGGCCGCAGATAGGCTAGCGTTAGGATGATCCTATGGAGGACCGATGGGGCACCGTGGCGACCTCGGTTGATTGAGGCTGGACGGCTGTTGGTGGTTGCCATGAGCTGTTGATTTCTTGTGGACCCTGTCTCTTCTGTTATTGTTGATATTCTGCTGCGCCACTAGCCGTGCGCAGACGCTCTCCATCCTCACCAAACCTGCCCCCCTGTACATGTATTCTCTCAATCACCATTCGTTAAGCTGTGATTCATTTCCGCGCTATATCGAGTCACGGCAGGTCGACGAGCTATTACACGATGTTCTCTCTTGGAAGGTGGTATCTTTCCCTGGTTATCTCGTGCCAGACATCATGCTGGCTCAACCGGATACCCTTCGGACTTATTGCTATTGCCAATTACTGTTGCCATGTCAAAGGACTATCATGTTGGCATCTCTGGCAGTCCTGCTGCAACTCAAAACATCTTGTCCAAACTGATGCCCATTGCACGTCCTTCCACTTGTGCAGTGAAGTCGTATGCCTAATCCTGCTCCTAATCGTACATCCAACTACGGACTAACAATATGAGACAGCTGCTTTCTACGAATTTCGAAGAGCCTATGAGATCGACGAAGAGAAGAGAGTGTGTCAGTGGAGGGAGGGTAGGGGTGGGGTTGAATCGATTTGTGTGGGGGGGGGGGGGGGGGGGGGAGTCCCGGCACGGTAGCATCGCTCTTGTTATATCGACGCTTGTGATGTTGACATGGGCTCAAGGGAACGCTTCCATGGATCTGTCGAACCCGAGGTCCTCCCATCGTCGCTTGGAAGAACTTCCATCTGGGACTCGATGATGATGATATAAACCGTCCCGTCTCTCCCTATGATGATCCAATCTCATCCTCATCCTCATCCTCCTCAACCACTCTCCAGCCCTCAGACTCAGTCTTCTCTTCCTCTCACTCTCTCTACTTCACTCCTCCCGGTCTCGTCACTTCCAGTCTCTTGTGCTTTTCCACCACAATGACTGGCTCATCTTTCGTTTCGGCCCTCGCCGCAGGCCTCGCCCTGGCCTCCACCGCCGTCGCCCTCCCTGCCGGTACCCAGCAGGAGAGCAGCTTCTCCGTCGAGCAGGTCCGCAACCCCCGCTACGTCCGCTCCGGTCCCCTCGCCCTGGCCAAGGCCTACCGCAAGTTCAAGGTTCCTCTTCCCCAGGACCTTGCCAACGTCGTCGCCAACATCACCGCCGCCGGCGTCGGCAAGCGCGCCACCGGCAGCGTTACCACCACCCCTGCCGAGTTCGACGTCGAGTACCTGAGCCCCGTCCAGATCGGTACCCCGGCCCAGACCCTCACCCTCGACTTTGACACCGGCTCTTCCGACCTCTGGGTCTTCTCCACCTTGACCCCGTCCAGCGAGCGCAACGGTCAGACCGTCTACGACCCGAGCAAGTCCACCACCGCTTCCCGCCTCTCCGGCGCCTCCTGGTCCATCTCCTACGGCGACGGTTCAAGCTCCAGCGGTGTCGTCTACAAAGACACCGTCAGCGTCGGCGGCCTGTCCGTTACCGGCCAGGCTGTCGAGGCCGCTCAGACCGTCTCGGAATCGTTCAGCGAAGAGAGCGACCTGGACGGTCTTCTAGGTCTTGCTTTCAGCAGCATCAACACTGTCGAGCCCAAACAACAGACCACCTTCTTCGACACTGCCAAGTCCAAGCTGAGCTCGCCGGTCTTCACCGCAGACCTGAAGCACAACCAGCGTAAGTATCGGCCGCCCGCCAGATACACCGAGTCGGGACACTCGTTAACACTCAACTAGCCGGCAAGTACAACTTTGGTTACATTGACAGCTCGGCCTACACCGGCTCCATTGCCTACACCCCGGTCGACAACAGCCAGGGCTTCTGGGGATTCACCTCGTCCGGCTACCAGGTCGGCTCCAACAGCTTCGTCAGCAAGTCCGTCAGCGGCATCGCTGACACCGGCACCACCCTCCTCCTCCTCCCCGACTCTATCGTCAAGGCCTACTACAGCAAGATCAGCGGTGCCAAGTACGACTCTTCCCAGGGGGGCTACGTTTTCCCCTGCAAGACCACCCCCCCGTCCTTCACCTTCGGTGTCGGCAGCGCCCGCGTCACCATCCCCGGCTCGTACATGAACTTCGAGGCTGTCACCACCAGCTCTTGCTACGGTGGCCTCCAGAGCAACTCCGACATCGGTTTCTCTATCTTCGGTGACGTTGCCCTCAAGGCCGCTTTCGTTGTCTTCAACGGCGGCACCAACCAGCTCGGCTGGGCTGCCAAGACTCTCTCCTAGATTACCTGGAGATGACGCAAAAGGGAGACATAAGAGACTACGGTCGATCACACCTTGCAACCCGAAGGATCCGAATTCGAGGACTGGAGAGAGGACGGAAGAGGTCCGGGTTTCAAATTGTCTGACGGCCGCTCATCAAGTCATTTGACACTTTCTCATGTATATATTTCTTACTAATCTTCTTCTTTTGTTATCAGTATATAAGTTGAGGCGGCGAGAGATAGCTGGATAGTGGTTGAATGACAGACTTGTGCCAAGAACAAACAGCTTCCAATAGTTTGATGTGTGCACTTTTTCCGTGTACCCGGTCCGTTCAGACGTCTTTCGTCTGTAGAGATCCCCGGTCTTGATTTGATCGTCTTTATATCTCTTTTACCGGGTTTCCGAGATTCGATGCAACATACTCTCCCATTCTCGCGCAGCTGGGAGAAAAACGAAGCAGCAAATAAATACCACAATCACAAGAACCACCTTTGCTCACTCGCTACGTTCCGAGAGCCATTCACCAACGCCCATTCCCGCTCTCATCTCCATAGCTCGTCCCTTCTTACACCTCTCGCCATGTTTCTGTAGACCGACAACCTTGGCACGTGGCAAAAACTACTTGGTACTTGGCGACACCTGCGTCTTACGAGTCCTACCCAGTCTCGCGGGCGATTCGCTATCCCAGCCAACGGGGCCGAAGGCCAAGGGCGGCAAGGAGTGTGGATAGAAGGGAAGCGAGGCCCGGGGAGACGACAAGGCGTGAAGATTCGGATTGGCAATACCGAGGTGCAGACAGTAGCTGACGGAATAGGTAGACCGGAATATTTCATCAGCGGCTCATTTGATACCTGGGAAAGGTCCTGATGTGAAAAGGAGGAAGGGCCGGCAGAGGAAGAAGAGCTACAAATACACCGTGTGGGAAATAATTGATTATTTCTAGAATGAAGCATAGTTTTGCTACGATAACGATGATGGCGACGGAATAGTGAGAGACAGCATCTTGGATAGATAGGAGTCTTCGAAAGGTAGCTGTCACATACCATAAATACAAACGCCTTGGAGATCAATTAGTCGAATCCTTCCAATGAGGTTTAAGAAGCGAAACCCCGGAGGCGACATAGGACACAGTGAGTTCTCACGTTTCTCCTTGGGTAACCCGGAATGGGGGTTATCAACCCTATAACAATGATTGTTGCCATAACGATTAGCGGCAGACCAAATTTCACCTAATATGAGGAGGTTTCGATCATCCATTGGAAGGTCGGCAAGAGGAGATTTGGTATCTCGATAGCATACTTGAAGCTCGACGGAATAGAAGAATTACACGACTACCGCGACACGGCATGGCCGCATCACGAAGAGCCCCTCATTCAAGTCCTGGGGCTGAATGGCCAAGACGATATACTTGACTTTGTCTGTTCAGTCTTATGTATTCAGCAGCTCGAGTCGCGAAGCGGAGTAGGTCTCTATCTCTGACTTAATGGAGCAATGGTGGCCAGCGACTTACCACTTAATGCTTCCAACTACCCGCTCACGCTTCTGCATGTGTCTTCTACCGTAGTGATCTCAAGAACTCTACATCTGTTCAACCTATCTCGGCGCGGAGAATAGGAGGGACAGTAGCGCGACTGCCCTCAGCTACACGGCAGACTTGACAATAGCACGGATACAGTCTGTCTTACCGATTCCGTGTATTCTTTCTACCTTACGGCTATTGAATATGATGCCTCCATAAATGATCGATGCTTACTGTGCGCCATTTCGATCGCAACACCATAGAGAGAGGCCCTGGATTCCTTCCTCGACTAGCATCCTGCGATGTTTCGAGGGTGAGACGCAGGGTAGGAGGCAAACGTGATAGGTGTACATCTGAGCCCCATGTTGCCGGTGACCGGCCATGCGACAGACACGACTAGTCAGAGATGCTATGTGATTAAGGCAGCGTTATAGGGCGTGATGGGACGAGTTGGGTAAATAGGGTCCAAGGGCTCGGGTCCGGAAGCAGAGAGCAGCATACGAGGAGGGAGGGGGTGGGATGCGGCATTGCATGATGTTGATCGCGGCTGAACCAGTGCGTTATTAGCGCCGCTGTGCCCCAGCGATACTTACAGGACGCTCGCAAACACGATGAGAAGCCCATCTGCGCGTGCTAGAGTGAAAGTTGAGGTCCAATAGAACGTCGTTCAACCCAGACTAGTGCCATTCGTTTTCTTCAGGTCAGAAACGCAGTCGAATTTTTCCGTCAAATGAACGAGCTTTGGCACTCAACGCCAAGCCCATTGGCGTGCTGCCATAAAGTCTAGGGGGGGGGTTGATGGAGAGTGTGGTTAAAGAGATTCGGGGGCCCTGTCTTGGCTGTCCTAGTCATCAAAGCCATTGGCAAGGAGTTCACCTGATTCGGACCTGGACAAGTAGAAGGGCCAGAAGTCCATTGAGAATCGAAGTATTAATCGAGTGTCTGTTTGTTGAAGGAGGCAAACAGATGAAGCCAGTCAGTCATCCAGCCAGCCAGCCAGGGACCATATGGGCAAGCAAAGGACAAAATCTCACTATCTTGAGAGCAACAAAGTTGGCGTTAATCCAGCCACGCCCGCAGCCTCCCTGTCTCTCGGTTGGTTGATGGTTCATCCGTTTCTGGTTCGTCTCCACGCGGGCCCTCCCATCCCCTCATTTCACAGCCATGCACACACCCCCGCGATCCCCAAATGTTTCTCCATCCTGGCCATCCCCATTCCTCTGACCCGCCTGCGCCTCTTCTCCGCAGAATCCACTGGCTAAGATAGGATAAGATGGGAAAGCAAGGCATGAACCGACGGTGGCGATGGTGCTGCTCGGAGCAGAGCAGGAATCAGCGAGACCTGAAGATGCGTGTGGGACAGCCAAAGCCCATTGGATTTAACTGACGGGTCGTTGGGCACTGGTTCAAACCTGCTGCTCGTACATCTACTGCTCTGCATATCGTATCACGTTTGCCTCTCCAAAAAGCTCCCTGGCGACTCAAATGCAACGTGGGAAGAGACTAGACTCATTCCAGCGAACTAAATCCACCTCCCCCGTCTTCAACAGGCTCCCAGACCATACAACCCCCCATGCTCATGCTACTTTGCCGTTTTGCCTCGTTAACTCTCGTCTGCCGGGTTTTTGCCTCTGCCAGCAGCCTAAACTCTTTGGCTGAGCGACAAACCTGCATCTAACAGCGAACCACACGCCACTTTCCGGACAACCGATTGCCTAGATCTTCCATGGTTGCTCCACTCATCGTAACCTGGGGCGTCCGGGGATGGAGAACAGGTCTCTCTCTGAAGTCTAGGAGAGTCGCCTCTGTTGCTGCGACTGTTATTAGTCTCAGGCTTCTCGGCCACAAACACGCACATCTTGCTACCAACGGGCTCCCTGCCCCTGCTACACGGCACTACATAGAGGTCTGAATCTCACGGATCCGTTAGACATTGGAGGCAACCATATCACATCTGGCCTTCCCTCCAGCCAGCTCGGTCCAGTCTCTTGGTTCTCCGCCGGCATCTGTGCCTTTGCACTATAGACGCGGCGAACATTCACGGCCACAATACAGATTTGCAGACACCAAGACAGTCGCCAAGTGGTTAAGCCCGGTTCAGTTTCCAACATGCTCGTCGAGATCGGCCCGGCAAAGCTTTACACCCTTGGCTCACGACCGACCATCCCTTCTGCACCTCGCTGAGGTGTCATCCGGCTACCTTAGTTCGACCTGTTCAGCCCATGGGATCCCAGGCATGGCATGGCATGGGTGCTTGTCATACTTGTCGCTGCATTCTCTCGGGCCATCTCGACAACCACCACCGCCCAACCACCCACCTGCCCACCCACACACATGCCCAAAGATGTCTTCCATACGGTACCATGCCCCCCAAGCTTTACCGGAAGCCTCCAATGAGAAGCTTCGGTCAGTTGAAGGCAAAATCGAACAGGGACGCCCGCCGCCGTCGTCCCTCAGCCCCCTCTGAGTGGTGGAAAATCTCATGGAAGATTCGCCCGCCGTCTTGGTACTCGCTGAGGCTCGATCTCCTGGGGGTCCAGAGAAATTCGAGCGGATGGTCGGGCCAGGGTCAGACTGGAGCCAAAGCTTCCCGGACAGAGAAGCATGCAGAGTCGCAAGCTCCCCCGCATGCACTCCTCACACACCAACTCCTACGGCAACCTTTCTACATTGGGTGGTGGTAGATTGGTGATTACCCTACCCGTGAGGGGTTCCCGGCTCTTATACCTGGGGAAGAGGAGCATTTATGATCAGCAAGGAAAGAAAACCACCAGCCTGGGTTCCCGATATATCAGGGCGGCTATCCCATGCTGTCTTATCGAGTCTTTGCTTCTCTCCGTCTCTTCGTCCTTACACCTTGAGCCCTTTCAAACTCTCAAACTGAGTCGCTTTGGCTTGAGACTCGACCACAAACGGGTGCCGCGTGTCGCATTGGCCAACGTTCCCTCGCTTCCGTCTCACTTGCAATAGCAGCATCAACCTGCCAACGCCTGGCCTGCTGCAGAGAAACAATCGCTCAGCATGACGGTCATGCAAAGCATTCTGAAAAAGATTGTCCACAATGACGCCATGGACTCGGACCCCCCCGAGATCTATGGTTGGAGAGTCTTCGCCCTCGCCGCCTCCGCCTGCTTCGGTGCCATGTCCTTCGGCTGGGACAGTTCCGTCATCGGCGGTATTGTTGTGATGGAGCCCTTCAAAAAGTAAGCCATATCCCACATGAACCTGTCGCCTCTAGGATCTGGCGGACTGACCTTTTTCTTTTTTCTTTTTTTTCTTTAAGGGATTACGGTCTCCAAGATGCCAAACCGGTCGAGACCGCCAACTTGACTGGTAACATCGTCTCTACCCTCCAGGCGGGTTGCTTCGTCGGTGCCCTCATCGCCTCCCCTTTGACCGACAGATTTGGCCGCAAGTGGTGCCTCGTCAGCATCGCCGCTGTCATCCTCCTCGGTGTCGTCCTCCAAGCTGTCTCTTCCGGAAGAATCGCTGCCATCTTTGTCGGTCGCTTCGTCGCCGGTCTCGGTGTCGGTGCTGCCTCTAGTATTAACCCCCTGTACGTCTCCGAGAACGCGCCCCGTGCCATCCGTGGTCTCTTGACTGGTCTCTACCAACTATTCATCGTAACGGGTGGTATGATTGCCTTCTGGATCAACTACGCCTCCGACCTCCACTTCTCCGGCAAGATGAAGTACGTCTTCCCCCTCGCCATCCAGGGCCTTCCCAGTCTCCTGCTTCTGCTTTGCATGCTCTGCTGCAACGAGTCGCCTAGATGGACGGCCCGACAGGACAAGTGGGAGGAGGCCAAGAAGATCCTCTCCACCCTTCGTAACCTGCCCGAGAACCACCCCTACCTCGAGGACGAATTCCAGGAGATCGTCGACCAGATCCACCACGAGAGACAACTGATGGGTGACGCCACCTTCATGAAGATGCAGAAGGAGATGTGGACCGTCAAGGGCAACCGCAACCGTGCTCTCATCTCCATCTTCCTCATGATCTGCCAGCAGATGACGGGAACCAACGCCATCAACACCTATGCTCCGACCATCTTCAAGAATCTCGGCATCCAGGGTCGCTCCACAGGTCTCTTCAGCACCGGTATCTACGGCATCGTCAAGGTGCTTGCTTGCATCTGCTTCCTGCTCTTCATGGCCGACTCTCTCGGCCGTCGTCGTTCGCTTCTGTGGACCTCAATCGCGCAGGGCTGCTGCATGCTCTACATTGGACTCTACGTCCGCATCTCCCCGCCTGTCGAAGGCCAGCCCGTTCCCGGTGCTGGATACATGGCCTTGGTTTCCATCTTCTTGTTCGCGGCCTTCTTCCAGTTTGGTTGGGGTCCAGCTTGCTGGATTTACGCGTCCGAGATCCCGACTGCCCGTCTTCGATCGCTCAACGTCGCCCTTGCCGCTGCTACTCAATGGCTCTTCAACCTCATCGTCGCCCGTACTGTCCCCAATATGCTGGCCACCGTCGGTGCCAATGGCTATGGGTAAGTCTCATCGCCCCGAGACTCTCAGTGAATCAACACGCTAACCCGTCCACAGAACCTACCTTATCTTCGGAAGCTTCTGTTTCTCAATGTTTGTCTTCGTATGGTTCTTCGTCCCCGAGACCAAGGGTGTTTCTCTGGAGCACATGGACGCGCTCTTCGGCGTCACGGAGTACGATTCGGACAAGAAGCTAGCTACGGACAACGCCAGTGATACTAAATCGCCTGCCGAAATTCAGGTCGAGTCCATCAACCCCGCCCATGCCCACGTCCGCAAGGAGGGTGCTTAAAAGAGTCAGTGGGTTTACGAACAGATTTGTTTATACGACTATACATAATGTATATGGTTGAGAGATGTAAGCGGTTGCGCAAGTAGATGAAGTTTAAAGCGAGGACGAGCTGCTCGTTGAGAAGATGCGGCCTGCATGGAGTTATTGGCTTTTGATACCTATCTTTTGAGCCTTGTGTCACTCACAGGGCATGACGGCATTCCAACCCAATATTGAATCCGAGCTGTTGCTCTTACTGACATCTATCTTTCAAAGACATGAGTTCATGTTGACAGATTCGCCTTTATATGTGGCTCAGTTGGGTAACGAGTGACCTACCAAAACCTTGAATGCACGTACGCATTTCCAACAACGGGTTGCACTCCTTGACCGCACAGTGGGGGGGGGTGTTGGCACGACAAAAAGTATCTCGATCAAGATTACATGATATGTCAAAGAGACGACAAGATGTTATGTACTCGTTTTCTTGTGAAGCTTGCAAAACACTCCGACAAAGTGCCAGGAAGGAACTCACCATCAGGGCTAAAAGCTTTGGCATCTTCCTTGGCAAGCCTAGCACAGCGACATCTGTGGCGCGCGATTCGATCTTCCCAGCCGCTTTTGCCAAACTCCGATGGCGTTCAGCCCCTCTTTCAATGCTGGAAGGGAAGGGCGTACATACCGTTGGCAATAAACCAGTTTCTGTCGAAATCCGAGAGCTCACGCTGTTCTATTAGATGCCACTTTCAGCCACGAATTCCCCCCATCAAGCCCATGGGGCTGTAGCTTCTCGTCGCCTCCGAATCGCAATGGCCCCCCCTCGTCTCAACTCATCAAACGACACACTGAAATCCCGAACATTCGAGAATGTGCAGCATTCATACTTAGTATTAAGTCCAAATTGGCGTCTCGCAACTATGACTAGCATATCTTCCAGCCCGTAGCGGCAAGGCCGTCAAAATATTTCTGAATGATGGCAACGATACACCCCCTTTGGGAAGTGGTGGGTGCAACACGCCTATAAGTATGGACTCTCTCCCTTTGCTGTCTGCCACCATATCTTGAGTACCGGTGTGAGTTCCACACTTCAGTGGCAAAATGAGGTCATCCATCCCACTTGTCGTCCTTCAAGGACTCTTCGCTCTATCAGCAGAAGCCCAGAACCCTCATCACGTCGTGGACCCTGCACTCTTCCCTGGCATCACTCCAAGCAATGATCTCGTCTGGCATGATTGCTACACAGTCTTCAAGTGCGCTCGGTTGACCGCAAGTCCTTTAGTCATCATATCTGTCCGCCTGACGACACTCCTCTGACACCGGCCCAGGTCCACGCCAAAGTCGCCGACCCCCGCAGGCCCAAGAAAGTCGAAGGAAACTGCGGTCAACCAACCGTTGACCTCGCCATAGTCAAGCTCCCCTATTTTCCCGTAGCCGGTGGTCCCGCGCACTAGGGCGCTCTTCACGTCTCCCTCGGTGGCTGGAGCTCGTCGTATACCAACTTCCTCGTGCGCTTCGGCGAAGACTACGCTCCGCTTTTCGCAGGCTATGATCTCCTTGCCATCGGTGCGTTCCCAAATTCACCCACTCCGTTCTTCCCGCCGAGACTAACACGCAGCATCAGACTACCGCGGCTGGGGCTGGTCGACCCCGGCCTTCCGCTGCTTCGCCTCCGAGGACGAGCGCAAGCAGTTCGCGCTCTCCGAACCACAACTCCTCGGTGCCGATGACGCCGCTTACGCCGCGAGGGAGAAGCGGGCGGACGAGTTTGCGAAGAAGTGCAAGAAGAACGGAGAGGATGTCGGGAGGTTCATGGGCACGTACTCCAATGCTGTGGACCACTACACCGTCATGAGGGCTGAGAACCGCACCAAGATGGGGTTTTGGGGCATCTCGTCGGGAGCGCATCTTGGCCGGACTATCGCACAGTTGTACCCCGAGGTTGTCGAAAAATTTCTCTTTGACAGTGAGGGTCCTCTCCGTGCCCTCCACGCCGTGTTTGGATCACGATCTTTGGCTCATACTAAGCCTCGCAGGTCCTGCCCCATCCTCACTCGCATATACCGTCACGACGGCTCAGCCCTCTCAGATCAAAAACGCAGAGCGCGGCCTTGAGGCCTTTTTCTACACATATCTCAAAGCACCAGCAGGGAACTGTTCCTTCGCAGGACCTTCCACGACGACAGTCGAGCTCCGAGGCCGCTACAACGCCCTGGAGACCAAACTAAAAACCGGCGCCCTAACAGTTAACGGCACAAGCAAGAGGTTCGACTGGTCGGCCCTTCACTCATTCCTTACCATATCCCTCCATGGTCCCGGCTGTATTCCCGTGCTAGGCGGCGTCTTGTCCGAGGTCGAAGCCGGCGGAACGGGTGCCTAGATCGGGTACGTCACGACAAGCGTCCTCAATCAGCCCCCTGCGCCGCTGCCCCTCCTCACCGAAGACGCCCCATTTGAAGGGATCCTCGCGGGCGTCTGTACCGACGAGAGGCAGCACGTGAAAGGCAACAGGGACGACTTCAAGTCATACTTCAAATCCATGACCGAGGCGGCGCCCAGCGTGGCGGCCATCTTCTCCGAGTGGCGCCTTGTATGCTCCAAGTGGAAGACCGACCCGGTCAACGTGCTTGATGGCCAAGGTAGCGCGTTCCGTGGCCCCGTCAAGACGCAGGGCAAGTTCGTGGTGGTCAACGGCGTCGGTGACCCAGCGAGCAGCGTCGAGGGGGCCAAGGGTGTCGCGGCGCAGTTCTCGCCGAGTGTGCTCGTCAAGACCCTTGCTGCGGGGCATACGAGCTTCACAGCGATCAACGACTGCCTTTTTGGAGTGTTTTGTACGTTTTTCGTGCTGGGGCAGATGCCGGCCGGGGGGGCGACGTGCGGTAACTTATCTGCTCCGCCGTTTGGCGCCCAGCTGCCTTCTGGGTTTTAGGTTGTGCGTGTCTGCTTGTCGTTTTTGCTGAGGGTTGTATCCGTCTAAGTATACCTTTCCATGCCTGGTAGAAACATGACGTCCCTCTGCCAGAGGTAACTAGAGAAATATAATCAGAAACACTGAAAGGCGCAACGGTAACAGAAAATCTATGTGTTTACGTAACGCGAAGAGATGGAGTGAGACCATAGGGGGGAAAATGAGTATCAAAGGTGAAGAGAGCATGCCGCGTAAAGCTCGTATTACGGCCAGGTGTATATTATCTAAGAAGTCTGATGCCTAAGTATGCCCCCAAAACGCCAGAACCTTGACCGTTGCATGGCTCATCCTAAGAAAATCAGACCGCCCCCTGTCGACCCATCGACTTCCAGTACCCAGGTCAATAACCTTTCTGCTGTTCCTGAGTCACAGCATACACGAACCATTTGTGGTTGCAACCCCCGTTTGAACGCCTATTGTTGTTCTATAACAGAACAAGAATAATGAAAACAAGGAAAAATAAAAACTCGAGGGGTATGCGCAAGACTGACAAAGATACAGTTACTGACTACCAGGCACTGCTGCAGAGTCAAAAATGATGAGGGGCCACTGGCCGACGGGGGCTGATACAGTAGTCATATCGGCCACAGTCGTCATCTCCGTCACTGCGCCAGGGTCTCGAGCTGCGCCACCCAAGGTCAGCAGGGCATTGGCGCTGTATCTGTCCTGACTGTCGGCCATGGCTGCTGTCCAGTCATGCCAGGTGTTCCCTTGTGATGCCGATTGTCTCCAAAGAAGCTCGGCCGCCGCCGCAGAGCTAGCAGGGTCCGCAACGTGTTGGGTGGCTTGAGATGCGAATGCGATCAAGGGGTTGGTCTCGGCCGAGTTGACGTCCGCTGCGCTCGTTGATTGTCCGGTAGGCGTGTATGAATAACCATTGTTCGCTTCGAAGCCAGCCGTTGATGATACGTTGCTATTATCGGCTGGTTGTTCGGCGTAGGCCAAGGACGGGTAGGGAGTTGTTCCGTTTTGGGCCACAGAATCGGAATAGAAGGCCTTTTCAGCCGTCTCGGCGGCACTGGCAGCAAGCGTTTGCGTTGTTGGCGGTTGTGATGTGAGCTGAAAAGGTGATGATTCTGCCGGGTCAGGCTTGATCGTAGGAGGGATCGATGGATCTTTTTGCTTTTGGTCGTGCTCGATCCAAGTGATGGTCCTCTCAATGATGACGCTGATTTCGCTACTGATTCGAGAACTAGTCCCTAAGCATGGGGTTTAGCACCCTGATTATTCCACGTCTATTGATGTTACTTACCCAACAGCGAAACCGTCGCGTTGATGATCTCCATCCAGTTCTTCATCTCATCGCGAAGGATGGCGATCTGACTGGGAGTTGCCTCGAATCTCCGCTCCCAGTGGGCAACCAAGGTGGTGAAGATGGCAGCGCCATACACGGCCATCTGATACCATGTCGTATCCAGGCACTTTAACTTGAGCAGACTTTTGACGACATTCAACATATGCGCGGCGGTTTCTTCGCAAATGCGGGCGTTTTCGAGAAGCATCTTCCGGTCGCTAGTCATAGCCACGGACGGGTGACGCAGGCAGAGACGGAATTCGAGGGCGTACATCTGGAGAATTAAGGCATACATCCGGCCTCCGTGTTCCGGCTGGCCTGGGCTGATCTGCAGAGATTCAGGCAGGCTATCCTTCCACAGCTGCAGCTGTTCCTCGAGAGAGTTGACTACGGCAACGTAGTTTTTCGGATCGCGCCTCACGCTGTATATGTTGGAGTACATCTCCATGAAAAGAGGCAAAATCTTGAATCCAGCAAGCCCCACGTGGTACGTACAGGGTGTCGTGACGGACGGGTCTACACCATCTGGTGTAAGGGCCTCGTCGGGAATCGGTTCTGGGAAATCGACGTCGTACTCCTCGACCGTGATCGGCATTGGCTTCCCGAGACGCCCGTTCAAAGTGACATAGACGAGTAGGATGGTCCACCATGTGCGCTTCCGGATCTCGTTATCCAAATTTGTCGTCTCGCCCGGCCCCTTCATGGCACGGTGCATGTTCAAGTCGATGGCGCGGTGGAAGGCAAAGTTGACCATCATGGAGCCGCACCCTGGCTTGGGAAAGCTACGGCTATGTGCGCAAATCAGGGCCATGGCCTGGACGGCCGCTACGGATTGTGAGGTGGCCAAGTCGAACATCTTGCTTAAAGACCAGTGGTAGTGCTTGTTGGATAGTTCGTTAAGCTGTGAACGCGTCTCTTGCTGTTCCCAGTTCCGCACACCGTACTGGAAGTAGATTGTAGCGAAGACCATATGCACCATGACCTGATCAGGAATGCTCGGCTCGAAGCCGGGTTCATCGTACATGCGAGTCAACTAGAGCAAATGTTAAGGCCAGTCAGTAGATCAGGGATTGGTATACTTACTATGTTCATGAAGGTAGGCTTATGGAGGACGGGGAGAAAGGGCCATATCATGAGGAAGTACCATTCCGAGTAGGTGAAGGCGTCGCTTCTCGAAGGGAGCTCAATGTTAACAGGAGGATTGATGTTCATGCATGACTGGAGGAACGACTGGAAAGATTTGTTGTACAGAGGTTGCGAGACTTTGGTATCGGGCACAGGCTCGTCCATGTCGGGAGCGTCGAATGATGTAACGTCGAATGTTGTTCCGAGGATGGAGAGCTGGGTACCCTTAATGGAGCTGAGAGGGGCGGTATCGGCGGAGCCAACGCCGAGGTGGTTGTGAATGGGACGCGACTCAAGGGTCGAGTGTGGGAACGAGCGATTGCTGGCGGGCTTGTAGCTGTAATTCTTGACCCAGACGGAGCCGATCTTGGTCCAAGCATCCTTCTCGGCAGGGTCTTGGATGGGGTTGCCCATGTGATCGTAGGTGACGCCAGGAGGCGGGTAGTTGGTGCCGTAGGGCGACCAATTGTAGGGCTTGACTTCGATGCCATTGTTCTCGAGGAGCTTCTCGAGTTCGCGGATATGGCTCATCATGTCCGTCTTCTCCCTCTCGAGCTCCTGAAGGTAGCCTCTTCGTTCGGTTCGGCCGGTGACACGATCGGTGACGAAGCATTCGAGATTCTGATTGATGCAGTGGGAGCACCCTTCGGGCAGGGCATCGCATCGTATCTTCCTGACCTATATAGCATGGTGATCAGCATGACAGCAATCGGAGACGGAGAAGTCCTCTCCACATGAACGCACCTTGCATCTGTCGCAGGCCTGTCCGGTTCTCGTGTAGGACGACAGGCGAGTCTTGACGACGGAGGAGAAATCTTCCGGGCCACCTTTCTCGAGGCGCGGCAGCTTCACCTTGGCGCCAGCTGGAGGAGCTGAGTCGCCATCGGAAGTGGCAGCAGGATCGCCAGCTTCCGCCGGTCGCTTTGGTGGGCGAACCGGCATGGTCTCTCTTCTCCCTCCTCTCTCTCTCTCCCTCCCTCCTTTTCCTAAGTCAGTGACTGATGATGTCGAGAATCGATATGGCGGAAAGGTCGCAATGGACAGAAGAGGGGCTAAAAATTTTTCTAAAAAATAAAGCTCAGGCGCAGAACAGCAGTGGAAGATCGGTCGCGAAGGGGTTTACCGTGGACGTGGTTGATTTATGAATGTTGTCGCGTTTTGAGAAGAGAGACGGGGATGTTTGCGCTGCCGGGTCCCTGTCGTTTTTGGTGGTTACTTGCCTGCTCGCTTGGATTACGACGAAAATTTAGGGTGACAAGGGGGTGTGGTAGGGGCAGCGCAAGGGTCGATGGATAATGGACAAGGGAAGAAGAAATGGGAAAGGACAGCTGCTGATACAGAGGACGGGATACAACGCGCACAGGGTCTAGGTAGGGCTCCAGAGCTGGTTACGGTGTTGACAGCGCATGCTGGCTCTGCTGGGCCGAAGGAAGAAAGGAACGAGCGAACGAATGAGATGAGTGAGCGATGATGAGCCTCTCTCTCTCTTCCAAACCAACAGTGAAAATCGGACGGGGGGCCGGTTGATCGCAAGCGCAGCCAAGTGGGTTTTCCAGCCTGTCGGGATGCGGGAGAGCGGGTTCAGTTCCAGCTCCAGATCCAGCGCCTCGCTGAACCCTTTTACCCTTTTCTTCCCCCCCCCCCCCTTTCTGCGCCTTAGACGGTCAGCAGCATGCGCCCCAAGAGGTGGTGGTCTAGAAGCTCGGGGGCTTGTTGAACGAAACCTTGTTCATCCGGAGACACGACAATTCCCCATCTCATGTGAGACGCCTTGCCGATGCCAGAAAACATGGGAAAGTGTTCTGCGATAGTTGTACTCGTTGAAGAAGAATAAGTTAGATGATGATGATGATGATGATGATGATGCTATTGGCTATCGGTAGCCTCACTGGCCGAGATTGTGACGAGATATTATCAACAATACCTCTTCGAAAGACGATCGTCCCTTTCTCTTAGCAGCAGCACAAGTCCCTGCTCGTCCGATGTCGAGCGAGGGCTCTGGACACGTCAAATCTTGGAGCGGGCGTTGACGATGAGGCAACAGACGGTTCCAAATTGCACTATATCATCGGCCACTGCGTGATGCATGCTGTGTGTGTGGGTGTCCCATGAGCGGCCGGCTTGGGCTTTGGATGCCCTGTCGCGAAGCTGGTTGAGAAGCCAAACGAAGACACCCCATCTCACAGCATACCAAACGGGGAACGGAACTAGGTCAGATCGCATTGGAAGCCCCCCTCAAGATCGAGGCGTCAATGTTCGATGTGTAAGTAATGGACGGCGTCGCGCGGCGTCCGCCCCCCAATGAATGCTGAATGAAGAAAGAAGGGGTGCAGCATTCCCAAGCTTCTAGCGACAGCCTTCAGGGCAGTTAGTCTACTATGAACCAGTTCAGGTAGAGCCGATAAGGCTCGGACGATCTTTCTCTGCTCTTGAGCTACCGGTACACTCCTACTTTGCCCTCGAGAGAGACCTTGTCTTACAAAAGGGGCACTGGCTCTACCTCCCTAGCCTCCAGCAGAGTCCTCCACTTAGCCCATGCACTGGGGACATCCTTTGTCCTCTTTGTCGAGCGCAAGGATGGCGGGAAGAGCGGCAGCCCGGGCATTCTTAGGTAGTGTTAAACTGAGTAATACTCTTACCCATACCTACATGAATGCCGGATCCGAGATTTCGGCCTACCCCGAGCATGGCCGAAAAATCAAGTAGCGGCAGGCAGCCTTACTCGCCTCTCCCCCCTCCGCCACCGAACAGTGAATCGTGGAGAATAAGCAAAGGAATGTAAGAGACACGGATTTACATGATCCATGGGGTTGCCGCATTGACACCCAAACTCACAACGTGAGAACCGAGCAGTTACGTCAACTTATAACGTGTGGAACCTAAGGTGGGATGGTCACCTATAGTTTGTTATCCGACGAGACGGGTCGGGCCTGCGGCTCGGTCTACATAGATCCAAGACTCTCCCGACCATCTTCTTCTGCTCTGAATCATTCCTACGTGGAACTGTAAGCTCAGTGCAGCGAACTGCCTCGAGTGCTTTCTGCAGTGCTCAGTCAGCGCCTATTGGAATGCTCATTACACGTGTTCAAGAACTTGTTTTGCCCATCTGACTCGTTTGGCCCGTTTATGATGTCCATAGGCGCGCGCCGTCAGCAACAAGCGTATTGACGGGCCAAGTGTGCGATCCACTTGTGGAGTCACGAGGAGCAACTTTTTGGTGTGCCAATAGCTCGCGAATCCAATGCCCACAAAGCATCGGAGGTGCAGCCTGGACTTACATGAACGTATCGACCTTGCGGTACCGACCTCCAACTACCTACCTGCCTACCACCCTACCTACTTAGATAGGCAACTAACTAACTACCTGCGGTACCTGGGTAATTAGGGAGGTAAGCAATAATGCGGCAGATTACGGCATTGACGCAGCGCACTAGTGGGGCCATTCACTACATCTGACGTGTTTGTGGTCAGAGAACCCCGCCATGCCCCTCCATGACCGATAATTATTGTCGTACAACATTGTATAACTATGCACTAGCAAACTTTTGAATTTGGCAGGCGTGCCACATCCATTGCTTCCAAAATTTACCCCGCGATAATTGATACTTTGTCTCGCTACAGCTACGCGCCGCTTACTGTACACTACAGCTAGAGCTCCCATCAGACCAAGCAAGCAAGCACCTCCTTTTCGTTTGCACCACGGCCACCCTCATTCTTGTTCCAACGTTTCTCTGTCAACATGTCCTCCGTTATCGAGACGATACCGATCGATCACGTGCCCGCGGATATCGCTGTTCATGTCGCCTTCTTCAAGGACGTCCAGAACGCCGCCTTCCTACACCAGCAGCTCCTCGACCGCAACGCAGACTTTGAATATGCTCTGATAGACGCCTCCGTCGCCGTTTCACGCACTCACATCCTCGCTGCCGCCTTCAAGGCCGTCACCGCAAAGGTCGACGGCAGCCTCAAGACTCCCAACGTCCACTCGGAGCTCGTCGCTTCTCTGAGCTCTGCCAACAACGTACGTGATGCATGCACCTTCTCTCATTTCCCTTGCCCCTTTTTGCGGCTCCCTTCACATCGCTAAGTGGATCTGCAGATCGCCGAGGCCTACCGCCGCTTCGGTATCAGCCCCTCCAGCAAGGATGTCATTGCCGTCAAGATCAGCTCCCCCGCCGCCGTGCCGTCCGCTGAAGAAGTAGGACAGCATCTCAAGGAGAACTTCCAGGGCACCCCAGTACCCTTCACGGACGAATCCATTGCCACATCCACAGACTGGTCCAAGGTCCGCAAATACTACAAGCTGAATGGTCTCGCCTGGCTCGACGCCATTAAGGATGAACAGGAACGCAGGGGGCAGCTGGAAACACTTGTTCTGGGAGCCATGGCATTACGCACCGCCTAAGATACGACGGCTCTGGCGAACACACCTACGACTGGAGGACGCGCCCCCACGTCGGAGCAACACAACGTAAGTCATCTCATCGTTGCTGCTGTGTGACAGCATACAAATCCTAACAACGCTCCTTTCTAGGTCCCAACTCCTCGCAACCTAAGCATGCTCGAATCCCAGAAAATCCATCAATACGCATCTTCCCTACATAGATACCCCAATGGCAACTTTGGCTCTCCTCACCAGCTCGCCCCACATGGCATCGCGTCCACTCCGTGTGCGTTGCACCGCGTCACGGTTTTCATGCGCTCTTCTTAACAGATACTTCATACAATCGCCAGTTGACCCCCAAACGAGATACTTGTATGTCTCAACCGCCCGGGTCTTTGTCGTCCTTTCCGATGAATCCCCTGAACTCCTCGCAGAGATGAGTTCACAGCTGAGTTCATCAGCCATGCCTTGGAGTTGCGCGAAAGCAAACTGGATCTTGGCCTCGCCAGCGTCGCAGATGTCACGCGCCCGCCTGACCGACTCGGCGTTATGCGACGCCAGGACCAAGCTGACGTGCGGTATCTCAAAGCCTCCACGCAAGACGTCACCCCACTGCTTTTTCAGTAGGCTTTCCGCAATGCTGTCATAGTAGGTGTCTGTGTCTGCTTTGGTGTCGTGGATAAGGTGTCTCGGGTCAGAACCGATGTATGCGCCGCGCACCAACTTCACACCCAGGGTGAAGCCTTCGGCCTGCGCGGTCCGGAGATGTCGCTGAAGGGTCTGCGGGGTAGACTTGAGGTACGCCTGGTATGTGCCATAAATCAGGGCCTGCCCGGGGTTGTTGTTGTACTTGTGCATATAGTCGAGGGTCCAGTCGTCGATGCCGGGTTGGAGGGAAGCTTGTTCAGCGTCGAACAGCAGGCGGATGCCGCGCCTGGCGGCGAGGGAGCATATAGAGTCAATTGCGCCCGCCATGGCTGCAGATGGTGGCAGACGCTCCGCGAGGGAATATAATGCCTGACGACCTGCGCCCGTGAACCTGCAACGATATTATTAGCATCTGCACGTGGTGGTTTTCTAGAAAGCCTGTTTTCTTTTTCTTGTCAGTCTTGCCAAGGTGTAACTCACTTCAGGGCGACAAAGTCCCCAGGCTGCGCCAGTCTGACCGTCTCCATTGTTCCTTGAGCCCACGGAATGACCTCGTTGCGGACGCACTCCTCGGCCTTGTCACCCTTGCCACACGCCGCCAAGTCCCGGGTCTGTTCTGCCGTCAAGACGACCTCCTTTGCGTACCCCAAGATGACGCCCGTGAAGCCAATGTCCTTGAGGTCGTCGATGGTGCGCCGGGCCTCGGCCGGGGTCTCGCCTGCGCAGAACTGCGCGTAAAAAGTGCTCTTCAAGACGAATCGCAGCAGCGGGTTCCTGTCAGGGTCGAGGAGCGGACTGGTGGCGTGCGCCAGGGCGGACATGATCCAGAGCGACGGCGGCAGGAGGAGCGGCGACGAAGAGATCGTCGTGGTGAGCAAGGAGCGGATGACCGTGCGAAGCGGGAGGACTGCAAGAGGCGAGGGTGAGGGCATGGCGGGCGGCGATGTGGGTTTCAGTGTCGAGATGGTCTTCGAAGATTTGAGTGCGGAAGATGCGGGTGATGACGTTGTTGTAACCAGCAACTGGTCATCGGAGGATGACCTCTTGGAGGAGGAGTGGATTGTCCTTCTTCTCGTCATTGCAGGAGGGTAGCCGAGAGAGCGCTGTCTTAGTGGTAGTGATGCATACAAAGACAACAAGGTGGCGCTCGATAGCCTAACGGAAACTACTGTCCGGTACTGATGAGGGGCAGAGATGAGGACTGCTCTGCAGATGCTAGGGAAGCATGCCCTGTGTGACAGGCCAGCCATCTGGGCGGCTTTGGACACAACTCGCGCTGCGGGGAGCTCGGAGTAGAGAGAGAGTAAGCGATGGCAATGGGTATGTATAGTATTTCAGTAGGTAGGTAGTAGGTATGGCTATCTACACGTCGGCATGAGAAATCCCTCGGAAGGGGAGTGGTATTATACTTGACAATCTAAGCCATTGTCCTTTATCTCGCAGGTTTCTGCACGGGGCGTCTGAGCCCACTGACGATTCCGGCCGCCTCAAAGGCCATATCGTTATCTAAGGTCGAGGGTCAATGTGCGATGCATGATGTATTGATCTTGGCGAACACATAGCTAACGAGAGCTCCAGCATCTTCGACCAAGCCCTCCCCTGGTTATCTATCCCACAGACCCTCCACGTGGGCGCATTATGTCATGAGGGACTGCCGATTGTAGCCGTGTGCGGATCGATCAGACGGACTCTTGGGTGCTGGTAGTACGCAATGCTAATTGGCGAATAAGCTCGGCCGGGCGGTGGCCATGAGATTGGGGTACACAATAGGTATGTATAGCTCCGATGCGACCAGACAACCCCATCATTGATGCATTCCTAGGGTTGCGACAAGCGTGGGCGTGTCGGTTATTCAGCTGCCAGACTCTGGCAGCTGACGTTGATCAGGCAGCAGATGGAGTTTTGCGGCATTCGTGTCTTGAACCTGACGGTAGCCATCATCGTGGCATAGCTGCAGGCATGAAATTTGTCCTTCCCCTGGCTCTTGTCTTTCCATCATGACCGGTAATCAGGGGTGCGCAATTTGTGCCGTATGTCTTTCTGAAAACGAGAAATCCATCCTGGAAGACCCCTGGCTTAGCTCGCCTGCTGCTGGTCGAGCTTCGTCGCTTTGTCAGATCCAAAGCGTCGGCGGATGAAATCGACGTATCCGACGGACCGGCCGCGGGCAAGGCCGACGACGTCTTGCATTCCGCCGTATACCAGTCCAAAGAGTAGGCCGTACCTTGCTGTGCGAGCCGCAGTGGGGAGGGAGAAGCGGTCTAAAATCGGCGGTTATTAGGAGTCATACCTTCCTTTGAACGCATAAGACGAAAGCTGTCGCGACTTACTCCAGAGACTAAAACTGCCGGCCACCGTTAAACTAGCCAAGACGGTGCTGAGGAGGTCGCTCTTGCCGCGGTACCGGTCGACGGTGCTTTCAAGGCCAAACGCCATCAGGGTCCAGAAGCTGAGTCTGCTACCCATGCGCAAACCCTCACGAATACCGCCCCGCATGGCGTGGTAGTTCTTGCTCTTGTGGTAAAGGTACCAACCCGTCGTGGTGGTCGGCATCTTGTGCGCGTGCTCCGCGCGGAACCGAAGCTGAGCAGTCCGGCCGCCGTGAGCCAAGCCCAGGGTCGCTCCGATGCCGAAGCCCACAACGCCGGCGAGGGGTATACGAGCTGCAGTTGGTATCGACAATCGGGACTCGGATGGTTTTTGGCCGAAGCTGAAGTTCTCAGCCATGGTCATTTCAGGGCGTTCTGCCATGGTGTTGGGTGAGGTTTGCCGGGGATGTCAGAATCGGGCGGTTGTCTTTAGATAGGCGGGTTCCCCCAATGAAGGGGTAAAGACTCGGCTGATGAATGGATATTTGAGGTCCTGACAAGGTCTGATGCTTGTTTGTTTCCTCGGCGGCGGAGTTTTTGCGCTTGGATTATCGTACTCGGATGCGAAGAAACCAGCTTGGGCCTGCGGCCCGGTTTGGAGCTTGGATGCAGCGCTCTTTCGGGGACTCTTACCCCGGCCATGACAGGACACGCAGTCAGGTGACTTCGCATAAGTAAAAACGCGGAAAGTGCCCCGCTCTCGTGAACCCTGCCAGGCTGATCCGCGCTGCTGCCCACCTGCACTTGCTTATTCTTCTTCGGCCACGACCATCTTCCCACTTGCGATACTCGATTTTGGCCTGCAATTCACATGACTTGACCACGGATCCCAGCGCAATCGAACTAAAGTATACACCTTCGGCGAATATATCCAACAGCGACACGTGACCCCGACAGAAAAAATGGTATGAGCATTCAGAGCTCCTTGGCCCTCGAGGATGGCAATGAAGCTGACTCCCTTGCAGCAGATCGATGACACCTTCTTCTCGGTTCGGTTCAAATATGGCGCCCATACAATTCTGATGTTTGTCGATGGGCAGCAGAAGTTCTCTGAGATTACCACCTCACTGCTTGAAGTGCTCCGCGACAGATTCCCCAATGGTCTCACAATCAGTCACACCTCTTCCAAGACGATAGCACTCCCAGAGGGCGATGTACAGCTGGCCTATGCGCTGCCTGTGAATGCAGCCGACTTGACTCAGGGATGGAAGAACATCAAAGCCGACGATAAAGACACTCCGCTGGTGAAAGGATTGAAAGATAATTGTGTTGTGGCCTTTTCTTTTGATGCGGATGCGCCAGAGTTTCTTGTTGACGTGCCGAGTCTAGATGAGGAAATGGAGGACGAGGAGGGCATGGGTTCGGACGCATGATTTGGTCAAGAGATTACGGCATAGATGCATGGCGTTATGGCGAAAGGAATCACGGCACTAGGGTTTGCCTCGGACTAGCACACGGTTGCTGCCGCATGGATAACAATTGGTCACAGAAGCAATCATCTGGCTAAATGCGAATGTTTATAGGACAGGTAGATGATTGAAAAGCATGCGAGGACAGAGTTTTATTTACGACGGTAATGATGGGCAACTGCATTAGGGGTTGCCTTGTTGTAGATACTAAATACTCAGGTCATCCTACGAACAGCTCCCAATCAGTAATTCCCCTGGTATACTGAGGGTTATTGCTGTTTATTACTCTTTCAAATGAAAAGGGCTCACAGCACAAAAAAAAAAAATCGGATTCTGAATGCGACAGCTGGAATGCTGGATGACGGATTCGTCCAATCTCGAAAAGACCCAAGACAGTGTCCGGGACAGATGACGTCGACGGTCTGGACCGAACCATCTCCAGAAACAGGCGATTCCACCCACCCCACAGCACAGTACTAAGCGCAGTAAGCTTTACTGTGCACTTTGGCTGTAGACCCCTTTTTTCCACTCTTGTCTCGATGTCATCTCAGAGCGAAATTGCGACGACGAAGGGCTCGCGAGGCCGTGGTTTTCTGCCACCAACAACAACACAATACTTACCCTTCGATCTTCAATCCTCATACAAGGAGGCTCGACACATATACAGCTGCAGAGTCGCCCGACCTCTGCCCATGCTGCCTTCTACATGTCCCACGTGGCCCTTCTCCGCCATGGCCTTCGCCTCTTGCTGCCCCTGGCGGTGATCTCAACTTTTTACCTATATCTGTATCCTGCGTTTCTTGGATGTGCTTTTCCCGTCCCCCCAAGCGGCCGTGCAGCATCCGCCGGTCCGAGCGAAGTCGACGCCGCAGACACTAAACTCGCTGCCTTTCTCGAGGCAGCACGACACCACGTCTCTCTTCCGATTCCCCTCCGGTCGACCGACGCCCGTCCCGCGCCTTTTCGTCTCCTCGCTCTCGGCGATCCCCAACTCGAAGGCGACACGTCAATTCGAAAACACAACGGTCCTATCTTTCCTCACGCAAGAAGTCTTTGGTCACATGTGACCTTTGAATCCAGTCACTCGCTGCGCCAGCGCATCCGTCACTCTTTGCACGACGTGATAGACGTGTTTCTGGAGGACGTCTTTGTCGAGCTTGAGTCGATTCGCAAGCGTATAGATCTGTTTGGCAACGACTTTTACCTTGGACACATTTTTCGGACGGTACACTGGTGGACTCGCCCTACCCACGTCACTGTGCTTGGTGACTTGCTGGGCAGCCAATGGATTGGCATAGAGGAGTTCCGGCGCCGCGGCCGTCGGTACTGGGACCGTGTCGTGCGAGGCACCGAGAGAGTTCCAGACGAAGCGGCAGCGTATCCGGCCACGGAGTATGATCTCACAGGCTACTTGTCGACGTCTGGTGAACCTTCCCCCGAGTGGTCGCGCCGCGTCATCAACGTCGCCGGCAACCACGACATTGGTTACGCTGGCGACATCAACCAGGACCGCTTCGGACGTTTCGAGCGTCTCTTTGGCAAAGCAAACTACGAGCTGCGCTTTGAGCTTCCTGTTCCAGACCCGAAGCTCAACGCCACCCTTTTGGACGAGGAGAAGAACCCCGAGTCCGATCGTCTCCCGCCTGAGATTCGCATCGTTGTACTGAACGACATGAACTTGGATACTCCCGCCAAGGACACGTCGTTGCAGGATGCGACTTATGCCTTCATTAACTCTGTCATCGACACCTCGGCGGCCGTCGAATACAACGGCCATTTTACCGTCGTGCTGACCCATATCCCGTTGTACAAACCCGAGGGTGTCTGCGTGGATGCCCCATTTTTCGACTTCCACGGCGAAGACGACGGCGGCGGAGTCAAGGAGCAGAACCTGCTGTCGGCTGATGCCAGCAAGGGTTTCTTGGAGGGCATTTTTGGCATGAGCGGTAACACAGAGGCGCCCGGTAACGGCAACGGTCGCCGCGGCGTAATTCTGAACGGTCATGATCACGAGGGCTGTGACACGTTCCACTACATCAATCAGACGGACGTAGACGAGAATGGTGATCGCGCGTGGCGGGTCGAACCATGGAACAAGGCGAAAAGCCGAGGCGCCGTGGGTGCCGCTGGTGTGCCGGGCCTGAGGGAGATCACGGTTAGAAGCATGATGGGCGACTTTGGCGGCAACGCTGGTCTGCTCAGCGCCTGGTTCGATGAGTCCACGTGGACTTGGAAGTTTGAGTACGCAACGTGCGCCCTGGGCACCCAGCACCTCTGGTGGCTCGTTCACATTGTGGATCTCATCACTATCGTCGTCTCGGTTGCCTACGTTGTCTTGTCTGTGCTGGAGACAAGCAAACAGGGACAGTCCGCTGTTGTGCCAACAAGTGTAGAGGAGAAGAAGAAGTTGACCCAAAACGGGGAGGTCAAGTCATCATAAGCATGTTACTCAAATACCCGGCAGGGACAAGCCTTGTCTCAATTCTAGCATGAAATCTCATTTTGTAGCATTGTTCGCGACATCCTCAAATAATTTCCAAGTGCCAGTTTCCGAGAGCTCTTCATTCCTTCTATCGCCATGACAACAGCCGCCAAGTTGATAACCGTATGGCTGCCTACAAATTGCAAGGTACTTCCGCCGCCCAGGGCGCCTTGTGTTCTATCGAGTCCAACTATAGACTTGGGCCGTCATGGCTACCCGGCTTCTTTTCTAAGCACCATGTCCCAAACTCTCGCCGTCTCGGGGCAACACAACTGCTGCCGACTAGGTAGCCCCGTGGCAGACACTCTGCATAGCGCGGCTCACCGCTATAGCGAGGGAATGTGCCATGCCATATCGTACTCTCTATTGACTGTCAGTAAAAAGGGGTAACACTGTCGCCCGGAGCCTTCAGATTATGCTGCGTGCCTGAGAGACTGTGATTGTCTCACATCTAACGCGCCGCGAGTCTCACCAGCCTCGAGCTCACGTTGCGCCGGTTGTGGGGTTCGTAGCCTCCCCAAGCCATAGTTCAGTGAACAATTAAGTTCTATATGTTTTGGGCGGATGGGGTGCAATATTAGATCATACCAACCGGACATTTGCTCCAATATCCCAAGCGCCGTTGATGCGGGTGGCCGCATCCCCTTCGTGTTGCACCCAAGGGGGGTTTGATGATGACGGAGAATGTCCAGTCGCATGCGCTGATGAATCCTCGTACGGGTTGCCTCCCCTAATGAATACCTGTTGCCCTGTATACCGGGAATGACAGACGAAAGATGCGATCACGGGTCTCCTATAAGTGTCGTGCGGTTCTGGTCTGCCATGTGTTTCGGTCGTACCTGCATCACTCCATCCGCGCGTCCTAGGACAGGAACCGAGAAGGCCCATTAAACGTCGGTGAATAAGTTCGTGGACCTTTTATGGCTTACAATTTTTTCCAGCGCCTTCTGAGTTTGGGCCGTTGTGGCCCGAGGAGTACGGGTAACCATCACCGCCTCATCTAGGGCGACTTTCATCACGAGGTCTTAGAGCTGGTTTAACCATACGGTTACCGCCCATCGGAGCAAACATTGAGGCAGATGACCAATCGAATCGTACTGTTGAGCGTCAACGGTTGTAAGAAATAAAAAAGGGCGACGGTCCGGGTTGATGAATAAGTATTCGGGCTATATAATAATCAGAGAGGACGACGACGTTATCCGCACCAGAAGACCACGCAACAGTTCAAGACTAAAGACATCATCACAATTCCAGGATAGTATTGTCTTGAGTTCCTCTTACTTCACTCAACTTCAAACCCTTTTTATTCGAACCTTGTGTTTTCAGAGTCAACGCTCGTTCTGTCCCCCATAATGCGCTTCGCTCAGCTCACGTTTTCCACGTTCCTTACTGCACACAGTCTCGCCGTGCCAACCACCCGAAACCTGGGGGATAACTCGGTTTCCGAGACGGTCGACTCCCTCGTCGCCGCGGAGAGGGCGACGCCCTTCAACCCAACCTGGCACTATTGTCAGACAAAGTGCAACTGCGCGGAAAGATTTGATAAGAGTACCCAGCCAGACGGGTAAGTTAGATCCTGACAAGGATGCTTGCCTTGTCGCGGAGCCCAAGTAGACCTATGGTTAGCTGACAGACGTCGGGGAAGGTTCTTCCAATGCATCACGGATCCCAACTGTGAGCAGTGTGCGAGGAGCGGTATGAGCCCTTCCCAAGGACGGGAAGAACTCTTGAGCCGGGAATAGCCTGAGGGGCTGCTGTTTGATGCGCTTTCTGTGCTAATATAGGTGTTTGTGAGTGAGAACGGAGACTTGGATAAACCAACTGGTTGAGGTCCATGTTCATTATGACCCAGTGTTGTCGCGAGATGGCAGAAGATATAGATAGGAAGGAATATGATGAGAAACAACGGTGCTCTAGTGGACAGTGGACATGTCGACATGAATAGATGATACCTCACAGAACCGACAAAATTGCGCATGCCCAGCTATACATCATCGAAATCCAAAAGGCCCACAAGTACAATAATAGATTATTATAAGAACTCATGTCTTTGGAGATGAAACTGTTAGGGTCGGACCACGTTTCTTCCCCATATGGTGGTCTAAGGTAGGGTAGTATACAAAGTTTCGTACATACGCAGACCCACGCGTCGTCAAGTCTATATGCAAGTTGAGGCATGTCCTAGCCGCCCAAGCCCGCCTTGGTAATACAAATACAGATAGTTCTTTCGTAATAAGAGGAGTGAGCGGTTGATGCCGGTATACTGCACTGCACGATTGGTGCTCATTAGCCCGGGGTTGGCGAAAAGTAAAGCACCCCTTTTTACTGCTTCTTGTTGGCGTCGTCACCCTTGACGAACCATCCGCCAAAAGAGCCCATCATGTTCTGCATGGCCTCTTGCTGGGCCTTCTCCTGCATAGCGGCCTCCTCCTTGAGCCATTTCTCACCGTTCTCACGGATCTCCTTCTCGAGCAACTCGTAGTTGCGCTGGCCACGCTCGCGCGCAATGTCTTGGAGCATCTTGCCCTGGGCGAGAGCCTCATGAGGGCTCTGCTCTCCATCAGGTGCGACCATCAGGCTCATGTTGGAGGGCTTCAGGCCGAGCATGCCACCGAGCAAGCTCATGCCGGAAGGTGCCTTCTTCTTCTTGGCCTCGACCTGCTTGTTGAACTCGGCTCGCGCGATAGCCTCGCGACGGGCGAACTCGGTAGGAATGTGCTTGCCCTCGAAGGATTTGAGGACCTTGCGAACATCGCCATACTGCATCGTATGAATATACTCGAGGAACGGGATGAGGCTGACGAGTTCCTTGTCCTTGGTGTCACCCGTCCACTTAGGCAATACAATGGCGTTCTCGGGCTGGTTCTGGACGTGTTTTTCGCTCGTGTCGATGATGATAACCTTGGACAGATCACGGTTCAGGTATGAAAGATCCTTTGTACAAATCAGCATGGGCGGCATGCGCGGCTTGGGAGGGGTGTGTTACGAACCTTGACAACCTCTCCGTCCTTGTACTTGGTCGCTTCGCGGTAGAGAGGCCACATGATAAAGCGGAAGGGGTCGAGCTTCCTGACGAGGGGCTCGCCGATGGCGAAAGGTACGCTGGTGAAGAGAACCAGCTCGTAGTACTGGCTGAGGTAACGCAGGAAGTAGTCGACACCTGGACGCTTGGCCACTCTCCATCCGTGTTCACGGGTCCATTCGCTGTGAACAAGCATGTCCTCCAAGCTGATGCACAGGGTGTAGGGACGCTCGAAAGATGGGTCAGGGTCGGGGAGGAGCTTCTCAAAGGCAGGCTCTTGGTAGTAGTTCATGAAGTCACCCGTACGGGCAGTGACTCTGTTCCACCAGGCACCGAAACCCCAACCATTCGGGGCCGTCTCCGCGTGTCTGGCTTCTTCTTCCTTGTCGTCCCAGTTACGTCCGAGATAGAGCATGCCGGCGGCGCCGAAGCCAACGAAGGCGAGGAACATGCGACTTGCGAGTTGCTGACGCTTTCTGTCCGTCGAGGAAACGTATGCGGAATCGGGGAGCTCTCCACGGCCACGTCCACCACCCTGAGCGACGGCTTCCTCTTCAGCGATGGCGGCAAGAGCCGCCTTGCTGGTCGCGCCGGACATCTCGTAAGCCAAGGTGGAGGGAATACCCTGGGTGAGGTCGGGCAGAGGGCCGGTGTGCCTGGGCTGTTCAGGAACTTCGGTCGCATCGGCGGCATCTGGCTTAGCGCCGTCTTTGGGTATCTGGGTTGAGGAAGTTTTGGACGAGGCTTCAGCAGCCTCCTCGTAGGCTGCTTGGTAGTCGGCACTAGATGAAGCTGGGGTCTCGCCTGGTGTTGAGTTGGCAGGCTTCTGCTGATCAGTAGGCTTTCCCGAAGAGAGGTCCTTGGGCTTATTAGCCTGCGCGAAGCCCCTGCTCCATGATGAAGCTCGGAATTGGGGTCTCGCAGCTGGTGTTGCGACGGAGCGGTAGAGCTGCGCCGCAGTCGGCTGCAAGCGCGCGATCCGAGCTGCCCTCGACAGCATGGCGTTGCAAAGGCCAAAGTGGTTTCGTAGTTGTACAATGGGCCCGGTGCCAGACGGTACTTCTCGATTCCGAGTAGAAAGGGCGAGGGGGAATCGGATGCGCCAGCTAACAATAATCGGCTGATGCTGGCGGAGCAAGGTCGAGGTGGAGTGGGCTTGGTGATATTCCTGACGAAGACACTAGAAATTTTCGAAGAGAAAGCACCACCGGGCAGGGAACAAACAGGCCGGGGGGACAGGTAACAGTGCGGTGCACGGTTACATAGGTACCTTCGACAGCTTCTGCCCTGAAAGTTCGGCCCCCACTTTTGACCGAAATTTAGCTCTAATTGGGTCCAGAAGAATGAACAGTTCTTGCCCGTTTACTGCCGAGTATCTTCCGGCTATCAACAACCCCTACACTTTACTAGGTACGTGGTACCTAGGTAGGTAGCTACAATTGTTGACAACCTAAGTATCTACTGCACAGGAATCTATTGCACATAATTACTGTCTATCGGACTGCAATACGCATTTCGGAGATTCCCTCATTGCACTCATTGAGAGTTAACATGCTGTGTACAGAACTCATTCTCTCCAATGAGGTCATGCATAGGTGAAGATATTTTGTACTTAGTGCGACCTGATTGGTCTTGGAAAACCAGGCTTAATCAAATACAGTGTCCCGGGCACAGACTCACGTGCGAACCTTGTCTGATTAGTGGTATCTGCACTGTACGGCATGGCATGGCATGGCATGACATGAGTGCTTGCCGTCTGTTCTGCTGCGACGGCTCCTCTCTCCATCATTAAACTACCCGGGCCCCGATACCTCCGCCTGCAACTTTCCCTGCAACACTCCTGCCTCTGTTTCGATCCTAACAAGCAGGATTTCTCAATCGACACATCCCCTCCAGTACCACTGAACCCCACGACGTTCCAGTTAGCCGACACCACTCAATCACAGTCACACTCATCGTCAACATGGCTGCTGCGCGTGGTGGATTCTAGAGGGTGGTCCCCAAGTTCGCTGCATCGATCACAATGGGACCACCCTCTGTGATTCTGGTGCCATTCACGACCACCTGTTGACCTGCTTGACCGAAACATCACATCTACCAAAAAGCTATTGAAATCTCTGCACATAGCCACCAGATACCCTTGCGACAAAGTACCCCGCCACCCCGCCACTGCCGCCGTCTCTCCGATCCAGGACCACGAGTACCACGAACACCCCGAATACCTTGATCAACACCGCATCAGAACAACCAGAAAGAAAACTTGAGACCCGGAAGGAATTCCACCTCCGAATCCCTTCCCAGTAGCCCTTGAGGGAGAGAAAACCCGACTTACTGTCGCCACTATGGTTCGTCGTGGCAAGATCTCTCGTGCCGCCGGCCCGTCGCTCGACCCGACGCCCATCACCTCCACCCTCACGACTCCCCTAAGTTCAGCCTACCCGTCAACGTATGCTTCAGAAGCCGAACTGGATGCCCTGGGCGACAGCATTGGCTCCCTCACCTTGAGCGAGAGAAGAGCAGCCAGGAAGAGAGCAAAGCCCTTTGCCTTCATGGCACTGCCTTCGGAATTGCGCCTCAAGGTCTACGATTACTATTTTGAGGGTGGCGGCGGAGTCGTTGATCTCGATCCAGACAATTACAAGAACTTCCACAAAAAGCTTGGAATTCAACGGACGTGCCGCACCATCTACCACGAAGTCTCGCACTACTTCTACAGTAGCCGCTCCTTCCGTATCTTCCCAACTCACCCGGGCAAGTACTTCAAGACCAAAAAGCCCCTTCTGGCCCGCCTCAAGCCGAGCGCACGATCGCTCATCACATCGCTGGAGCTTCGCCTTGGTCCTGGCTGGTCGAAGCCTCCTAGAGGATGGGTCGTCACTCCCGCTCTCGGTCTGAATGAATGCGTCAACGTCCGCCGTCTCACGGTTATGGTTGAATGCGACCCCAGTGACGGTGTGTTCAACGGGTTTCGTCGCTCAGACGGGTTCTACGAAGAATTCAGCAAAACTCTCCTCACAGAAATCTTGAATGAGATGCCCTGGCTTGACACCGTCACCTTTGATGCATGGTCGAGTGTCAAGAAGTCGGGCGCGATGATGCGAGGACTGCTTGATATAACTGTGGCAAACAACCGCAAGATTAGATGGGGACCTGAGAGAGGATGGACCGATGGACCCGACGAAGAGGAAAAGGCCAGTAACCTGGTGCTGGTGCCTCCGGCGTCCGAGTTCAACACGTCCAGCATGGGCGTACTGGTCATGGCGTAATTGTATGATGGTGGAAACCCATCGTGCTCGCTTTTCGTCTCTCGTTTTATTTTCGACGCACTTACTCAACTTTGGGCTTGGGTTTTCGGTTATGGGAAAGGCGGAACGCTACAAAGGTCACGGGGTTGGAACTGGAATCGGAATTGGAATCATGACGGTGGTCAAACCCACCTTTCTCTCTCTTCTCTCTTGCGATGAGACTGTAATACTAGCATGACGAGAAATGAAAGACACAGGCATAAACACAACTGTGTTATGGCATCGTGTGCGTTTGAGGCTTGTAATGATCGACTACAAATCACCCCCCCGGGAAGGGCCAGAACACCGGCCGCCCAAAGCCACTGCCAATCTTGATTCCTTGCCGCATCGCTCACCGGTCCCTAATGTTGGTCGGCGCATCACACGACCTGACACATTTACCTTTAGCAATGCATTGACTCTCGTTACCCCGCGTTTTCAGCCCCTACCAGCAGGTAATATTTAGCAAAAGCACAGCGCAGTGGTTGGTCTGCAGAGCCAACGTGCAAGATCCATGCTGGAGCTTTGTTTAGTTCCGAGACCTCACCCCTCGTCGAGCTGTCTCATTACTTACCCTACCTACCTCACGTGCTTACTCGAGATGCGACGAAGGAGGGAAAGCTTCCCCGCGATTTCGGGAGTGGACAGTGCGGGCCATGCTTGCGCTCTGGGGTCCAGGGGTTTACAGGCCCGAGCTTTCCATGAACCGGGGCCCAGATGCCGACACACCGACGCCCGGCCCCACTATCCCACCTTGCGCAAGCGCTCGCTGGTGGGTTGACGCTTTCCAAAATTTCGGTTTTGCTCTGCTCTATCACAGCAGCCCCGTTACACCTGCACCGCACCTCTCTCAGCGTAACCCCAATAATTCTTGCTCGTCTTCTCCATACATTTCATCTCGAGTTGTACTCTTTCTGCAAGGTTGACCGTCCGCCGATTACCTGACAATGCCGCTCGACACCTCGACATACTCCATGGCGCTGCTGCGCGTTGATGGCCGCCGATGGAACGAGCTCCGACGGCTGCACGCCCAGATCCGGACCCAGGATGCTGCCGATGGGTCCAGCTACCTCGAGATGGGACACACTAAAGTCATGTGCGTCGTGACGGGACCGACCGAACCCCAGCGCCGCGGTGGTGCGGGCGGCCAGACCAAGGAGGCCGCCGTCACTGTCAACCTCGTCGTCGCCGGCTTCAGTTCCGTCGACCGCAGGAAGCGGGGCCGAAACGATAAGTGAGTGAATTTTGGGAGGGGAGGGTGCAATTTCTAGTCAGTGTGGTGATTCAATGTCCACTAACCACGGGTTAATTCCAGACGAACCCAGGAACTCGAGGCTACCATTGCCAAAGCCGTCTCAGCAAACCTCCACACCCACCTCTTTCCCCACAGCAGCATATCCATCTCCCTTCATGTGCTGTCGCAGGATGGGTCTCTGCTGGCGGCTCTGCTTAATGCTTCGACGCTTGCACTTATCGACGCAGGTATCCCTATGACCGACTACATTGCCGCGTGCACGGCAGGCTCAACATCGACATACGCTGCTGCCGACGATGGCGCAGATCCCTTGCTTGATCTCAATACGCAAGAGGAGCAGGAGCTACCATACATGACAGTAGGAACCCTGGGATTGACGGACCGCGTTGCTGTGTTGGTGTGTGAGAGTCGTGTTCAGGTCAGCCGTTTGGAGGGCATGCTTGCGGTGGGTGTGGATGGATGCAAACAGGTGCGGCAATTTATGGACCGCGTTGTCAAAGAAAAGGGTCGTCAGATGGTCCAGGAGGGCGCAGTGGAGAGAGGTACTGGTTTGGACTTGGATTTGGAATCATGAGGGGGCACGCCCACGCACTGCAACAGACATGGGAGCTGAGCAGGTGGCATTGACAATGGTTAGATTTTCCTATTGCATCACTATTTTACAGCTGCAGCTAACGATACACACAGAATTCGAAATTTGGAAGACAAAAACTTTACAGCTCATCGTGGGCATCGGAGGGCGTTTCCTTAGGCGCCTCAGTCTCCGACTTAGGGTCGGATTCCGTAGCTGCGGTGGAGGCAGTGCTCTCCTCTGCAGACTCAGTCTTGACCTCCTCAACAACGAGACCCTCGGGCAGCGTCTGCTTAACACCCTCGCCCAGACGAATAGCATCAATCCAACTCTCGACGCTCACAAGATCGAAGTCACCTTCGTAGTGTCTCCACCAGCCACGGCGGGCATTCACGGCAACGATCTCAACGTCACCAGTGAGACCAAGACCCTTGGTAACGGTAGAGGCGGCGGTGTTGTCGCTGGGCACGGAGAAGAAAGGGAACAGCTTGCGGTGGCTCTGGGCGTACTTGTGAACAAGCTCGGATAGGCTAGTAAGAGCCTTTTCGGCTTTTTCGTTCTCCTTGGACGGCACAAAAGCCAAGATGCAGGTGTGTGACTTGGCACTGAGACACTCGGCCTGGAGCTTCTCGGGGGTATCGGCAACGGGCAGAGAAGGGACAACGCTGGCGGCGGGGGCGGTCTGCTCAGCGGAGGGGGTCTCGGTAGAGGCGTCGGCCTCGGGGGTGGCCTTCTCATCGGCCGCAGTGCTGGTACTCGACTGGGCGGATGCGGGCTTGCTCTTCTTCTCAGCCTTCTTCTCCGTATTCTTATCCGCCTTCTTCTTGTCGCCCTTGGGCGCAGGGTCTGGGTTCGGAGAGGCGACCTGTGAAATGAACGAAACTAGGCCATCCTTCTTCATCTCTCCGTCGTAGATAATAGGCTCCTTGTCGCCGCCAGGCAGAAGCACCAATGTAGGAAATGACTTGACTCCAAACTTCTCGACTGCCTTTGACTCCTTGCTGCGAACTTGACCGACCGTGACTGCGTCGAGGAAGTCGATGGCGACACTGCGGAGGAGGGCGCTGGTGGTGCCCTTCTCTGTGAAGAGGATGGCCTTGGGCTTGTCTCCCTCGAGGAAGGAATCGATGTCCTTGTCGGTGACTCGCTTCACGTGGTTGCTAATCTTGTCGACGACTGCCTCAACAATTCCGGTGGCGGTTCGCGGGCCCTGATAATCCTCGACGACGGGCTTGCCGGGCTTCTTGCCTGGTTTCACAATCTTGAGGGTAGGGAAGCCCTGGACGCCGAACTGGCCGCACAGAGGCTTATTGGCTTCCTCGTCGCAATCGACTGCGGCGACCTTGGCGAGTCCGTTGAGATTCTTGGCCGCTTTTTCGTAAGCAGGTTTGAGGTTCTGGCAGTGGCCGCACCAAGGGGCGTAGAACTCGACAATCTGCAGGTAGGGCGCGGGTCAGCGACACCCAGTTTGAACTAGCATAACTACAGACTGACATACCGAGGTGTAGTTGGACTTGGCGATCAAGTCATCATAGTTTTTGGCATCAACCTGGAGCACGGCAGAGCTTTTGGGATACATGCCGGCCTGGGCGCCGGGCAAAGCCGAAAGTACGGCAGCGCCAGCGGCGAGCAGAGTGGGGTGGTGCATCGCGGTGGATATAGAGTTAAGCAGTGTGTGGGGTGGGAAAGGTGAGTGAATGCAGCAGAGAATGAGACGCTACCTCAGGGAGCCTTGGTGTGTGTTGGCGAGAGAGAGGGAGAAGAAAAAGAGAAAGGAGGAGGGAGGGTGCAAAAGACAGAGACAGCGGGAAGACGTGGGAATAAGAGTTAGAACATGGAACTAAGTTCAGAGTGATGAGGGAACATTCGACTCTGCATTTATGGAGTGAGGAATTGGGGCCCTGGTGAAGGTAGCCTGAGAAAACTGTTTACTTGGCTTCTTTTCCAGTGCAAAGAGGCCAGCGTGGAACTGTGAGACGCGGACCCCTCACCGTTTGTTCCTAATTCGAATTCTGAATGGAACCATGGAATTTTCCAGTCAATTGAATCGAAGCATTCCGTATCCTCTCCAGCCACATACCCCACACGAGCTTGGAGAGCTTGAGCCACAGCTGTCAGCTACCAAATGTCAGTGTGGCGCAGCAGCTACCACGGGAAGAAGGACCGGCCGATCACCTTTCCCCCACTGTGATGTACGCACGCATGTGGGGAAACTTGACCCTGTGGTACGCTCCCAAGATACCTATTGCATGTCTCCCACGTCTTGGTGTTGCAGCACTCGTCGCATGCTCTCAAACCCTTTGCGCCTGTGAGCTGCCACACAGCAAAAGTTCCCCCCTTCCCTTTGTTCTCGATCTCTAAATCCAAGGCCGAATCTGGCGCAACTTCAACACGAAGATATTCCACTCATACCCCTCCAACCATCCACAGGCCACTTGTCGCAGCCATGGCCGAACCAATCCCCGATAGCCTGCGACAGGCCGATATCACGAGATTCATCAATCGCGCGAATCAGCTGCGCCAATACAAGCCTGTCATTACCTACTGGTGTACGTCCTCCCATCTCCTATTTGGAGGCGGCTCGATAACCTCCGATACTGACCGGAAGCGCAGGCGAGTACTGGGTAGTCAACCAGATCCTGGCCAAGGGACTGCACAATGTTGACGACGAGAGCCTTACCTATACGACAAACCTGATGGACCGACTCGAACAGGTAAAGTGCTCTGATGAGGCATTGTTCGCTTCCGGAACTGTCTGGGGATTAACAGATGCTATGCTAGACCAAAACAGAGAACGCCCAGGAAGAGGCAATCACAGACGATGCGGTCGGGCAGGCATACGTTGAGCAATTCGCGCAAGATGCTTTCGAGAGAGCAGAGAAGGTCATGAAAGCGAATAGAGTCACACGGTTTGCGGCCACTGCTCAACCCAGCCAAACTCACCTTCGTCGCCCGCTAACCACAATTCGAGCAGGCAAACCGCCGATACATACGACGCTGCTGCGACTTTTCTCTTGCTGGGAAACATATGGGGCGCCATAGACGAGGAGACACAGAAGAAGGTCAAATACGCGAAGTGGAACGCTGCTCGCATACTCAAGGCCATCAAGGAAGGCAAGGATCCGAATGAGTCCAACCCTAAGCAGGAGGAACCCAAGGAAGTTCTCCCTGCTTTGGATCCCAACGACCCCGATGTCCGCGGCCTCACCTCTCCCCCTCCGAAACCCGCCTCTGTTGAGGACGATCCAGAGACCGAGTTTTACAGGAAGGCTTCTACACCCCCGGAGTCTGCACCTCCCGCTGCGCCGAACGAACCGGTCCCTACTCAGTCTAGCGTCCTTGATCTTCCCTCCGTCCCAACAGAGAACGACTTGAACCCTCCTGCGAACCAGAATCAGGGTTATTTTGACCCCCCCGAAGAGTTTCCGCCTTCGCCCCTCAGTCAGAATGACGCGAACGAAGTGGCTGCTTCGGCAAATGCTCCGTCGGCACCATCGCCCTATGTCGCATCCTCAGCAGGCCCATCTTTCAGCCCAGAGAATGCCGCTTCGCCGTGGCAGCCGCCTAAGATAGCTCCACCGCACGTCGCCAAATCAACTCCGCCACCCGCCTCGAAACAATCCAAGCCCCCGACAGCTGCGCAGCAGCCCAAAGCACCTGCAGTTCCCGCCTCACACAACTCATGGACCCCAAGCAGCGCGCCGTCAGATGAAATGGACTTGCCCAAGGCACAGAAGCACGCAAAATGGGCAATCTCTGCTTTGAACTTTGAAGACGTACCAACTGCGGTGAAGGAGCTTCGTAATGCGCTTGCGGCGCTGGGCGCGCAGTAATAGGGCTATCGAGTCCTGCGTATCGACAGTCGAGGCTCGGAAGATGACAATACAGAAACGGAGACTAATAATTATTAGGTCTCAGGAGTCTAGATCCGGGGAGTTGAACAATGAGACATTATCTATCTACTGACAACTCAAACTGTTACTCCAACTGTTGGCCAGCAGTTTATTGGTTTCTTATGCTACTCCACCATTCACGCGGATGGTTTGACCCGTAACCCATGATGATTCCTTGCCGGAGAGGAACAGAATGACGGAAGCAACCTCCTCTGGTGTACCTATCCTGTTGAAAGGGCTACTTGCGTTTGCTCGTTGAATCATCTCATCCGTCTTATCCTTGTAAAAGAGCTCTGTGCCTGTTGGGCCGGGTGCGATGGCGTTGACAGTAATGCCTTTGCTGGCGAGATCCTTGGCCATGAACTTGGTCATCTGCTCGATGCTGCCCTTGGTCGACGCATATAGAAGATATGGTGGGGGCAAGTTGCTTGTTGCGAGCACCGTCGTGGATAGAAAGATGATCCGGCCGCCTTGGGGCATGTGAGGAAGTGATTTCTATAGCATTGTCAGCAACGGTGAGCGTTCCGGCTTCGCGTACAAGATTCTCTCTCTCTCTCTCTCTCTCTCTCTCTCTCTCTCTCTCTCTCACCTGAACCAGAAAGTAAGGCCCTTTGACATTGGTGTTGAACATGGCGTCGAAATCTTCCTCCGAGGTGTTCTCGACGGTGCGCATATGCATAATGGCGGCGTTAGGGATCAGGACGTCAATCCTGCCAAAGCGATCGACTGTGGCGTCGACGAGCCCCTGCAACTCTGATGTCTTGGAGTTGTCGGCGCGCACAGCAATGACACGGTCGCTGCCGATGGTCTTGACAACCTCGTCGGCGGCGGACGAGTCGCTGCTGTAGTTGATGACGACCTTTGCTCCTTGGGCTGCGGCGCCGATGGCTATGGCTCGGCCGATGCCCTTGGAGCCGCCTGTGACGAGGACGACCTTATCCTGGAGCGACATGCTGATAACAAGCGGGTGAGGAGAATCCGATGAGGCTAGGTGGCGGCAAGATTATTGGGAATGGTGTGTACGTCAAGGACTGCTCTGTGATGAAGAACTTGTGCCGTAGTGAAACGATGCAGCAGTAGTTTTGTGCTGGCAAGCTAGAAGCTCTTATAATTGGCTCAACGAGCGTGCTCCGCTGCGCTCCTCGGAGCTCCTCAGTGCAAGAGCGGTACCTTTTGGGCGTCATTCCCCCCAACGGACACACGCGCGGGCTTCGCTACTCGAGAGCCCATTGTCTACGCGCGAAAGGCCGAGCTCGCAGTGGGGGGAAGCAAGAAGAACCCCTGGTGAAGTCCGTGGTTCATGTTATGTGTCATGTTCCTATTACGTTTATTCAATTCATTATCGGATGGCCGTCGGGGGATAGGAAAAAAAAAAAGCATCTATACTAGCTTGGCAGCTTGCTCACCATCAAGAACAGAACGATTCGCATCTCTGTAATCCAGGGCCCATTGAGGCTCGAAAGATGCTTGTACAATCCGATAGAGCCGATGGCCTTGGTGTCTTGTGCAAATCGGACTTGGAAAAACCGACCCCTGCAACTCCGAGAGGGATCAATTAGCTTAAGCTGTTTCCGATGGGCCGATTGCCGAACCAGCTGATAAGATCTTGTCCGCGACTAAGTTGACGGACGACGATTGACATGGCTCAACCACAAAACTTGTACCGTAGACACTCGTTAAATTCGTACAAAGCTAGTAGCGTGGCAGGACTACAAGCTGGGGCTTATCTTAGAAGGCGGTCAACCTGCTCATCTACTTGACTACCACTAGATCCCTGTTTCTGCTAGCACGCTAGCTCTTTTCCAGCGGCCGCTATATCCCTTGCCGTTAGCTCAGCTACTAGCTATGTACGAATTCAACGAGTGTCTACGGTAGGTGATCTTTAGTACTATCTTTTGCTCAATTGCGGACGTAACATTCCGCACAACCAGTCATGATTCTTCGGGGGGGGGGGGGGGGGGGTGTATGTCCGAGACCTTTATGTATCAAAGGGCTTATGTCCGTGTCCTGACAGGATGCAAATTGGCAGTTATTAGCAGTCGACGATCAGTTGTTAACTCCATCGGCTTTACAACAAGATGTCTGCTCAGTGCCGTCCGCGAGATGCCGGTGACGGTGGAGCGGAGTATTGTTGATGTCATCCGAACTTGTAGTCCTGGCGTCACAACAGTTCACCCCTCTTTATCGTTCGTAATTGTGATGTCTTATCGTACTGCGTGGCTATTCGGTAAGGTGTATGCATAGTAAGCCTGATGCAGTATGTTCCGGTCTTGGTAAGGAATGAGGGGTCTGAATTGTAAACCTGCATGTCCGTCGCTTCAGGGAAGCGTGGGGTATTCTAGCATGGGATTTACTATATAAAAGGCGACCTATGGTCCATCCATACCCAGCCTTAACAGTTTGCCAACCCAAAACCTATTCATACTCCAGTGTACCGGACAAAATTACTTCACTCTTGTGCATACATCCTCGTTCTTCATCAAATCAACAATCAGGATGGCATCACTTCCAAAGACGTACAAGGCCGCAGTGGTTGAGTCCAAGAGCGCGCCGCTGAAGATTATCGACAAAGAGCTGAAGCAACCTGGCCCCGGCCTCATCCTCGTCAAGGTCTTGGCATGCGGTGTATGCCACTCGGACGTGGGCATGCAAGAGGGCGGGTTTGGCGACAGCGTCTTCCCCCGAATTCCAGGTCACGAGATTGTCGGCGATGTGGTGGCCGTTGGAGAGGGCGTAAGCAGGTTCTCTGGCGGAGAGCGAGTTGGAGGGGCCTGGCACGGAGGTATGTTTCGGGCCTACTTATATATTCAAGTGAGCCCATTGAGGTAGAGGATTCTGACGTTTCTGATGCAGGTCATGATGGGACGTGCCGGCAATGCCAGAAAGGCTTTTTCCAGACATGCGATAACGGGACGGTCAACGGTGTGTTCCGCGACGGCGGGTATGCGCAGTACGTGCTGCTCCGCTCCGAAGCCGCGGTGCGGGTACCCAAGGACGTCGACCCGGCCGAGACGGCGCCGCTACTGTGTGCCGGAGTGACCGTCTTCAACAGCATCCGCAAGATGCAGATTGAGCAGGGCAACATGGTCGCTGTCCAGGGTCTCGGCGGCCTCGGTCATCTCGCCGTGCAGTACGCCAGCCGCATGGGCTACAAGACGGTCGTGATTAGCTCGGGTGCCTCGAAGAAGGACTTCGCGATGAAGCTGGGCGCGCACGTGTATATCGATTCGAGCTCGTCAGACCCCGTCAAGGAGCTCAAGAAGCTCGGCGGCGCATCGTTGATCATCGCGACGGCGCCCAACCCCAAAATCATCTCGCCGCTTACGGAAGGCCTGCACGCTGGCGGCAAGCTCTGCGTGCTCGCTCCGGTTGGAAAGCTCGAGGTCGACACCGTCGACCTAATCGTAGGCGGCAAGTCGGTTTGTGGCTGGCCCAGTGGAGATCAATTTGACTCGGAGGAGGCGATCGATTTTGCGGTCACGCACGGCATCAAGTGCATGATCGAGCGATTTTCGCTGGAAGACGCGAAGGAAGCATCAGAGCACATGTTGTCTGGCAAGGTCCGCTTCCGCAGCGTGTTGGTTATGGAATAGGCCACATGACGAGAACGAAAGCCTTTTTTGCTGTATTAATAGGAAAATATGACAACGACAATGATGGTGATACCCGAATGAGAGAGTGGCAAAGAAACCATCATATCAATCTTGTGGTAATGAAATTGAGTGGAGAAACGGTCCCCACCGCTCCTGACTAGTAGCGCAAGGCAGATTCTTACTTGACACGCGATGAGAGAGAAAACCTAACACAGTTCATCAAAAATGCTCGTGCGTGACTGAACCATCCTCGTTTTTGGGCTGCCACAAGTGACGAAGCAAGAGCAGCACGACCTCGCCAACAAACTTCCTCCAAGTGCCGGCTTCCTCCTCCCGCTGGGTATCCCGGTTTTCAATTGGCTGGCGTCCGGCGCCACCCCTTGCATTCGTTTCAGGAGGCCGTGCTTCTCTCATACAGTAGGTACCTACCTACCTGAATTTAGGTGCTACCTGTACGGAGTATGGCCACATCACAACGACTCAACTGTGATATGACCGCACACACCACCCTCTCCTCCTCACCCTCCTCCTAAGGCCCTTGAATCAACCGCATCAGGTCGACTCTCGTCTGTGCCAACATGGTGCCTAATCCTGACATATTCTTCATCAGCGGTGTGTCACTGCCGGTCCCGCCCTGGCCCGAGAACCCCATACTTTCAGCGGCGATACTGCTCCACCCCGGGAACGTCAAAAGATTCGGGCGGAGTCTCGAGTTCAAAAACGTGCGGGACCGCCAGCGCCGCATCTATACCAACCTCGTCGTTTTATTCCGTCTAGTGACGCGCTGTTGTCACCTTGCCTTTGATCACGATGCCTTCTGGTCGTTTGTCACCCATCACTGGGGTGTACCCAATGCCGGTCCTCGGAAGGTAGAGGAGCTTGTCGACATCTACTCGGAACGCCGCCGCGTCTATTCGGCAGCTGCGTACATCAAACGGAAGCACCGGGATATCTTGACGGACCTTATCGATGCATGGAATTCCCGTGATTCCAGCTCTTCGATGCCCTCCCCTCTGTCAGGGCCGGAGATCGCTGCTGAATGGGAGCGTGTCAAAACATCATGGCTGGAACAGCTACGCCTTGACCATCAGTCGCTCTTTGATGAGTCCAGTCTACCCTTTATCGGGGCTTTTCCTGCCAGAAAGGGGACACCATTCGCATTTCAGATCAAGGGCGGAAGCAGCCGGGCTCTTGCATCTGGGAAAGATTTGTTTGAACGCATTACGGCTCCTTCGCCGGGCCATCACTGCATGTCTTCAGTCACAGCCAATGATCATACAGTAGAATCACCCGCCCCCAAGGCTACGGAAGATATCATTGGTGATTTCATCCAAACTGAGAGTCGGAAGCGCAGGTTCACATCCGACACTCCCAACACTGCGAAGCGCCAGTGCATCCCAGAATCGCCTCTGAGCTGCCTGCAACTGGAAAACGAGGCTGTCTTAGCGCGTCACAAAGCTGACGCGCAAGAAGAAGATAGGAACAGCTCAGACCACATGTCTCTAGATGCCAGCTATGGGCCCGCAGATGACGCAATTCATCGTCGCATGGAAGCACAGCAAACGGAGCAAAGTCTCACACTCGGTGACCCAACCACATCATGCATTGGACTGCACGTTGGGATAAACAACGGTCCGTCCTCGGTGTCTTCTGACAAACGGATGAAAGAAAGCAACAAAGAAATGCAAATGTTAAAGGAGCAGACAAAGCTCCTTTTGGAGTCTCGAGAACTCTCGCGGGATCTCCAGAAAGCTCATGACCAGTTAATCATGTTTACGGCCTCGAAGTGCCAGGAGTCATTGGAAAGACTGGATCAGCTCAGTAATCAAGTGGATATCTTGGGTAAAGATGTTGTGGCATGTCGTCAATCTGGCGAAGAGTTGCAAAAACGGCAAACAAAACAACAGAACCTCATCCACGGTCTCCAAGACCATGTCGCATGTGTGGAGTCGGCCCTGGAGGAAGCCAAGAAAGACATGGTAGCCCATGAAAGTCGACGAAACCACGACGAGCACCACAAACAAGTTGTTGAGGCTCGATTGTTTCAACTAGAAAGCAAACTCGAAAGCCAGACCAGTGCAAGACTGCAAACAACGGAAAGCGTCGAGGCAGAGCTGCAGACACTGGGAAAAGGTGAAGCCAGCAGCCTAGAGGCTGTAGTCCCTGAAAGGCTTGACGAGCACCATGAGACAAGTGGAATGATCCGTTCGAGTCATCCACTCAACTTGGAATTTGAAGGGCGTTTGACGAACATGGAGGAGACTATTGCAACCAGCACCGCACTGATCAATCACTGCAGAACTTTAGTCGGGGTCAGCAAAACGACAGTGGACCAGCATTTTCAGATCCTCGATAACCGCGTCAAAATGCTTGAAAATTGGTGTAGTAATCACATTGCCGATCAGACCAGGATCAGCAAGGAACAAACCCGAAGACTAGAGCTGGTTGAAGCCGAACTAACGCGGTATAAGGAAGCGGCATCAAATCAACTGCAACAGATGCCTGGCCGCCCATCATGGAGCGAGTTCGCTGATCTTCAAGCCCAGCTGAACGTAATGCAGAATTCCCTGGCAGCCATTGAGCAGACAAGGGCTAACCCTACCGGGGATGATTCGGGGACTCCTTTATCGCTAATTAGTCAGACTGCCCTCCACCGCCCTGTGCGGTCTGAGCAGAACGTACCTTCAGCATCTTCACGAAAACATGTACCTAATATAGTGGCTGTCAAAAAGGAGAACTAAGTGTCGAGTTGCAGCATATGTACACTAGTAGTACTACCACCTCAGGGAGAGCTTGTCGTCAAGCCCCACCCAAAGATCTTTCAATATAAAGTTGAAGGCGAAAAGGGGTAATGTTGAAAATGCATTTGATCGGGCTCAGTAGACCAAAGCAAAGTCTCCATAAGGTACAAACAATAGCTTCCTTAACGATATACTTTCAAAAGTGGGCTGCATGCATTTTCCAATTCGAAACATCCTGCTATCGACATCGTTTTGCTTCCTTATCTTCAGACCAAACACTGAAAATACTGCGTAGGCTAGAGTATCCCACAACTGTCGCTCGTGATAATGGGATTATCAAAACGGTTCTCTGGCAAAAGTCTACCTTCTTGTTTACGCTTTTGCGCTCGCTATACCCGGGGCATCTGAGGCTAAAAGAGCAAATGTTGGCCTTTAAAAACGCTCAATCGACCGCCTGGTCGATCGATTTAGTACCGTAAATACGGTCACAGCCAGATGGCACAATATAAATTATTGGAGTAGTAAACCTGTGGTGCTGCCAATAGCGGTTGCCAGCTTTGCCATTGACAGTGAGCACCCTAACTGGCTGCGGTATACTCGTATCGTGCAAAACGTTAACATTGTCGCGCCCAGTAACTTTCCCCTTGGCGTAAGATATTGTTACCCTTCCTGGGATGTGACTGAAACATGCTGGAGTCTCTCACATCGAGTCCGACTAAATCGTTCTCAACGTGTTTCTGGAATTAGACTTTGTCTTTGTGATGATTATCCTCAACGGCACGAGATTTACATTGCTAATAGAAAGGCGCCGCCGAGCTGATGTGCCATAGTGGTCTATATCCAAGTTAGATAGTCAATATACTGATTCTGAAGGAGCTTGATATGAAGGTGAATATGGGCAAAACACAACTGGTCTGTCGTCAAAACTTGTCGGGGTAAAGTCGAGGGGCATTCCGGGTTGGCAAAAGATTATCCACGTCCAAATCGATTCTGCATGCGCTAGTACTATTTTCTTTCTGTGAATGACAAATTCCTGAGGTGATTCATCAGAGTCAAGATACAGCTTTACAAACGGTCTTCTCTTAGTGAGAATGTTTGAACAACGGTGATGTTTTCACGGTCGCTCCCTGCCAACTCCTTTGAAGCTTGAAGTGTGAGTTCGGTTTCGCTCTCGTTATTGCGCCTCCCCGTTGACTCCCACCCGCGAGCTCGCTTGTTTGACGGCTCATGTTGCAGACTTCTGTCTGACTCGCTATTTGCCATATCCTGGCTGTTGATATCGTCCTTGGCCATGAAGGTGGTGAGACTGAAGGGCCCACGTCGCTGACGACTCGAACTGGTATTGCTGATATTATTTACTTTGCCGCCCATAGCGGATGGATTCCCGCGTTCGTAGTCATGGAGCTGAGAGGGACCCATAGAGGTGAACCCTAATCGATATCCTACGAGCCGAAACAGCGGGCGGAGGGTTGCAAGGCTGCCTGCGGTGCAAGCCAAACCCTGCTCGACAGTGGACCAGATGGCGATGTCTACTGTCGCATCTGCGACCAAGCGTATCAGCAACTTTGAATTCGATCATGATGGAGGCCAACGGGGGGGGGGGCTCTAGACTTACAAAGGAAGTCCGGGTTCTTGAAGTCTAACACAAACGGCATGCGTACAACAACAGCAGCGCTGGCGCTTTGGGATATCAGTTAGCTTGAAGTAGAGACCGAGAAAAAAGGAACAAAACTAACATGCAGGCCATAAGCATAACAGGCACAAGCGCCAACTTGGTCTTATGGTTCATCTTCAAGTTCCAGATGAGGACAATAGGCAGGATGGCAAAGGTAAAGTCGCAGATAACACTGAAGGCGCTGTAAAGGAAGGTAAGGGCGATGATGACATCCATTGGGACGCAATGCCCATTTTGGGTGCTTTGATTCCAGAAGTAGGAGATCGGCTGGCATTGGAGAAGAGTGACGAAAAAGAAGACAAGGCCAGTGCAGACTGTCAACATCATCACAATGTATATGATCCAAATGTCGAGTTTTCGGACCGTTATTCGAAGAAGGAAGTAGCCAATGGAAAGTTTTGAGGCGACCATGGCCAGACAGTACCAGAGGTAGCAATACCACCAATACTGTTGCTCGTCAGCGCTTGTCCTTCCAACCGATGAGTAGGCTTACCATCATGGCAGACTCCCAGTCCTCATCGCTGAGATTTACACGGTGACGGCCTGTGCCATAGTGCACGCCTGTCAATGCACATGATACAAAGAGAATAAAGAATATCTGTAGACGACCAAGTCAGCCTAGAACCCCAATGAACATGTATTGCTATATATGACAATCAAGGATTTAGCGTACGGTAGCAACAACCATAAACCAATCGTCAATTCCAAAGTTCTTGACTAGAAAGACTCGGACGTAACACCGGAGGACAGTGGCTACGAAGGCTGTGATGACGAGAGTCAAGCCGACAGCCACAAGCTGCGGGCCACGGTTCTCGATTTCCGCCATTGAGATTGGAGGACGCAAAGTGAAGGTTAGGGCGGCTTCAGGACCAAAGGAACAACGATGTGAAGAAGAGTCGTGCTGCTACCAAAAGAGGGACTGGGAGTGAGCCGCAGGGTTAGACGGCGGTCTGCAGACTCTCCGTCTTGTCAGAAACAAAGATGGATGGGGATGGATCTTATTGAAGATGTGAGTCTCTGAACACAACGAACCATACAACCGGTTATGCCGGCATGTCCGCGTGTTGCCTGGCGCTATTGCTGCCGTGCAGCGTGGAAAGAAGCGGAGAGGCACTAGTACCCCCTGATTGTCAACTGCACAACTACGCAGAACCTTGCAGACTTGAACCCAACTATGGCCATGAACCATTGCCATATACTAAGAGATCTTCGTGTACAAGGTTGGAATGGCGGTAGACTGGGCTTTTTGACCCTGTCACTCTGGTGGAAGAAAAAGAAAAAAGGCCACTCCCCCACTTTGTGGTTGAGATCGGCCATTATTTTTCACCTGAGTGCCTGTCTGTCAACACATGTCGGCAAACTACATCTGAGGCGATCAGCTTCACACGCTACCGCCCAGGTGGGGATCGCTTGAACACCTTCCTCATTAGCGAGCCGGTGACATGGCCATATGTAGTTACCGGCCGAGGAGCCCGTTGCCTAAAACCCCCGCGTGAGCTCTGAAGAAAACTGAAGACTCTGAGTTTTCTATTCTCAGGGGATTCCTTTGCTGGGTATGAGAAGTGGCAAAAGACTCCAGTTGGGGGCAGGGGGTGCTGATAACAGGTTCCTGGATGACAATCAGCCGCCTCCTCAATGCAATTACGATTCTCCTGACCAGCTTCCCACGAGGTATGACAGGGAGCTGATTCCATCCCGATGGAGAAAAGGGATTATACGGAGGTCAACTCCCTGTCACGGCTGACCACAATCGGATACAAAGTAACATGAACACGTGTATTCCTATATCTGGACATTGCTTCTTGCTTTTGCAAGGCATACAAAAGGGACTACTGGTGGCCTTGGCCCCTTGGGCGAGGAAGATAGAAGGGGGCGTTTGCGCTTGGCCGGAGCTTCACCTGATCCCTTTCCAGATAGTGCTTCATACAGATTTTCACAGGTGCGGTGGCACCGCTTATCTTTTCTGAGAATGCATGCGGGGAATATCTCCAGTTTTCCTGTACACCAACTATGGACAAAAGCGGTATGCAAGACGGCCATAGCCCGGAGGTAGCCACTTCCGTACCATCGCAAGTGAGATTGTGTGGATATTGGGAGGAATTGGGGGTCAAATTTGGCAGGTGGACTGCGTATGGTGACAGGAACCAGGGATAGGTTCAACTACGTTCAGCGACTGGTGGGAATTGTCAGAGGGGCGAGAAGGATGGCGGACTGGGCCACTGCTGTCAGCGAAGTCTCCAATGGGGAACTGATTGTCTCTAACATCTCCACTCGACTTACCATGCCATTCGTATCCAACTTAAGGGGAAGCCAGTCATAAGCAGTGTGTCACAGACTCGCTTGTGTTATGCTAGCGACTCGGGCTGTAACCCCTAGCCTATAATCCATCGTCCATTAGTAGTATTTATGCCGATTCTTCATCGTCCTCTGACTAAATTCCAGTTTTTGACTGGCATTTTCCCATCCCAAACACCAACTGACGACGTGGGAGCGGTTTGGTCATCATTTCAGGATTGCCCAAATACTAACTGAAATCTCGTCCAATTTCCAAATCCACTGGCGCCTCTGACCTCCTCGAGCTATGCCACACCCACAATTGTCACCAAATCCCTGTTCATCATGAAGGCAGCGGACTCATTTGCCCACGCGAGGAGCCCAAGGACTGACAGGGGCTCGGCAATGACCCACAACTTTTATCGGACAAATACCTTTAGTCCTGGGCTACAGTCTCTCCGTTCCCACTTTGCCGTCGGCCCGTATTATGTCAGATAACAGTTCTGATGCCGAAGGAGACAGTCTGCCACTGGGGTGTACCTGCAGGTCCTCAACTGGGCAAATACTGCCTAGAGTCGGCCGGGGCGGTGTCGGCCTGCGCAAAGTTATCACCACACAAGGCAGGTCACCCTGGAGCTGCTGCCTGGTGGCGGATAGTTCAAGTAGTCGCACGGAAGTGAGTTTGTGTGAGGCTTGCATCAATAATATTCTCAGAACTAATTTCTGTACCTATAACTATGTGAGCTACACAAAAGTAAAGTAAATTGTGAACACCTCAGCACGATTATCGAAAGTCCGAGAACGTGCTTAATTGATACTAGACCGGATATATGTAAGCCATAACGCCCACGCCACATCGTATGGCGGCCTATAATAAAATGTTTCCGTCTGTATTGAGAGTGCAAAGCAGGATATTCGACGTAAATAGCAGATGTGAGTATTACTGTAACAAAGCATCGACTCTATATCTAGATTATGAAACCCATAACCCCACCGATATTCATTAGCCAGCAACGTATAACTTGGTCTCACCTATGTTATCGGGCGTGTGCTATGTTGCTTGACCCATGAAGTGTCATCTTCGATCTGCAAAAGATGCGCCAATGCCCAATCTTGGTCATTGGCATAAGGATCTTTGTAATGAGCTAGTCGACCGTTCACGGACCGAGGGTAGATCCATGCACAAGACGCTCTCCCTTCAGGCGTGAAAAGGGACAGGTTCGCTCGAAGAACACTCTCAGATTGCTTCCCATAGGAAAGGTCTCCAGTTGAAATGCTGAAATGATGTAAAGCGATGGCGTTTAGCGTGCTCCAGTAGTGTGGAAATGTGTCTCCCCATGTACGGTCTTTCCCGAACCAGTGACCGTCCCAATGCCGAATGGCGACGTCGTGGACTCGATAGTCTGGCTGCTTTCCGGCAAAGCGGAGGAGAACCTCCATTTGCAACCCCGCAGCTGCGAGCCATGTCTTATCACCTGTCGCCCTGTAGAGCTCAAGGAGTATAATTGCTGCTGGTGCTACGATGGACTGCTCAAAATTGACTTCGAACGGGGGATAGTCCGTTCCTCGTTTCACAATGTTCCGGCCGTGGGAGATGTAAAGGCTTTTAGCCCGCTGATAAGCTACCTCCATACCCAATGCTTTGAGCATTCGGAGACTCTCAAGAATTGGCAAACCAATAGCATAGAGTGATGCGCCACCTTCGTCATAGAAATTCTCTAGGGTTTCCATGAATCTGGTAATAGGGGATTTGTCACATGGAGCCGGGATTCCGATGGCTGCGGCCACAAGATGAAGCTGCAGGACCCACGGCCAGTTGTAGAGGCGCTTGTTGAAGTAGGTACCGGTTCCATATGGGGCGTCGAAGACAAATCCGTTCTCCGCTTGAAGCTTTGTGCACACGAATGAATAGTAGGCTGTGAAAGAGTCCCTCAGCTTGCCATCTGGTTTTTTTTTCAGCCAACGACCAATGAGAACGCCCATACCAACACGTTCGCGTCCAGCATTGCGGTCCTGCTGCGTCTCGTAAAAAGGTGATGCTTCGGTTTGGTTGTCATAAATGACGTAGGCACCGTAAAGAAGATCATCAGCATCCTTGACTTGCTGTTTATCCACAATGAAATTGATTCGACTCTCAATGAGGTCGTCACATCGTGGAACAGTGTTGAGAAACACATATGACTCGTTCTTTTCACCATCCTGGCTGGTAGCAATGCAGAGAGTCTTCTGACCCATATCTCCGGCATGATGAATAAAAGTGAATGTCGAACCTTCCTGTTGCACAATCTGGCCGTTTACCGTCGTCGTAGAGTTGATAGCAGTAGCACTGCCTCTCATTCGGATCTTGAGGGTTTGACCAGAGACAAGCGTATACCTTGAAATGTCGAAATAAATGAACTGACACGATCGACGGGCGCACTGAGCGAAGAAGTCTTCCCAATCACTGTGCCAGAACAAGGTCCACTCGATAGTGTTTGATTGACCAGGCTCGAGAATTGGGACAGAAGGATGAAGCAGAAACACTCCTCGAGTGTTGGAATGAGTTATTTCATCCCGAGACTCGATGCTGTAACCAGATAGCGATCCCTTCGTAAGTACGAGACCCAGATTCCGCCCGCGCCCCCCCATCTGACTGAGTTTGACCCATGTTGAACTTCCGCCATTGGCCCAAACGTGAGCATGTGTACGGGAATGGAGTGCATCGGTAGTATTGGTATAGTGGTCGTTGAAGGGTGTGTATATTGCGAATGACGTTTCCCCTTTTGCGGAAAGATTGAGCGGATAGGCACCTCGATTCCGGAACTCATAAGACTCAGTGAAGCACTGCTTCTGTCCGTCGAGTTGTCGGTGGACAACGAGTTCCAATGGCCCAGCATGATAAGTTACGACCGTGGCATCGCGGCTGCTCGAGCGATCGATCTGAGGGCTGTTCCAAAAAAGACGATGGAGAAGATTGGCGCCGAGGTCTGCGAATCCTAATCCCCAGCGACTACCCAGAGGCTGCCATGGTGCGTTGGCCGGAGAGCTGACCCAGTTCATCGGGATTTTGGCGCGAGGATCAGTGATCTCCAAAACAGCTCCGGTAGCCCTATCGATACGGACATGAAAGTCTTCATTATACAGCTCGATAGTCCGAACCATGATTGTAGTGGTGCTCACAAAGTGGCGATATGTCGATTTAAGAGGCTTTTTGTCGAGGTCAAGGATGGACTATTGCAGGATTACAAAGATGAGGGAAAAACACAGCTGGGCCACGGCATGCTTTTTGTGGTAGGCTGAGACATACACCAACGTGATCTATGAGATCACTGGACGAAACTTTAAAGCGCTGACACCGGCTACACAGATATTTGATAGTGTGGGGTAGAAACTCGGCTGCCGAAACCAGCTGTGCGGCGGGGTCGTACACCCGGTAGGTTTAATAGAGTTACGCCTTAATGGGGTCTATAGAGATACAGCTCTTAGAACAGTGTGCAGAACAATTAGTGTGAGCTACGCCTTTTTTACTTCAACGTAAATTAGAAAATATCAGCGTGTCCCAGAAACAGCATTCATATGGAGCAAGAAATATCTTTCGAGTTTGCGTTCAGATAATATATTAACTAATCAATAGCCTGACAGCGGTTATACACAAGGGATAAGAACCATTGACAAGATGTCTAAGTGCAATGTCAGCAAACTAAGTACTTTCTTACAAAACAACGCATCACCAAAAAGCAAGATCAGCTTGTTAGAACGTTGATGTCACATGCTTGTATGTCACCCAATGATTTACGATATTCAATACAAAGGGCACGGACAAGAGACTCGGCCGTTGGTTATTCTCATGAAGGGACTAATACACATATAAGTCTGACTTAGAAACGTCTAGGACAGAGTATGTCTGTTTGTATAATAGCCAAGTCTTTTAGTTAGAAGGCTGGTCACAATGATACAGCTTTGGTTCACCCCATATTTGTTTGAGAACCGTACGAGAGTCTATTCAACAAATCTTATTTGTGATGACAAAGTGGATCCACCTATACCATTACGACATTATATTATCCGTATACGGGAGAGGAAATAATAGACATAGTGTACTGTGACGTGGTTGTTAGGCTAGTATACTCTTATATACGACGGAACTCGAAAGCCTAGTGTATTCCGTTAACAGCGTTAACAATGGGCATATCCCTTATTGCCTTGTTACTGCAAGCAAAACATACCAAATCGTGCCAAACGACACCTGCGTACTCAGACTGACTCTTGCCAAAGTGTGCGAACCCCAACTTCTGATAGTAGGGTACAAGTCTATCATAAGTAAGAATTGAAATCCTGTCCGCCTGCCCAATCTTCATCATCTCTTTAATGTAGATCGAGATGAGTTTCTTGCCATAGCCTAGCCTTTGCCAAGACGGCGAAACGGCAAGCGAATGCAGCGCAATGGACCTGCCCTCAGGTCTATGCCCGACGCAGTGAATAGCCGTGGACTCCGTCTTCCACTTCACTGGGCAAGCCATGTCTTCATCTTTGACCGCCCGAGAGACCGACTGCGTGGCAATGGTGTGTGCAATGAGCCGGTCATTCCCCCAACCGTCAGGCGCTTTGGTCAAGATTGGGATGTCTCCTTGTTGTCTGCACCCTTCTGCGGTACTTGTCCCATGCCGGGCAAATAACCCGTAGCAAATATGAGGACAAACAGATAAGCGATACTCGATCTAAGGCAGTTTGAGGGTTAGAATGTTAGACCGCATTGCTGGAGACTAGGCCTATCAGTCGGCGTAGAACCGCGAATGAGTCGAGTAGCGGTAGGCTTCGTCTCAAGGGTACAGATAACTGCAAAAAGGTTTATACCAAATCAACTACCTGGGAGCTGAGGTGGTTCATGAATCGGAGTGTGAGTCACTTTACTCACTTTTTCACGAGTCGCAGCTTCGGCAGGCGGAAAGGCCGCAGACTCCACAGTTGCGCATTGATCTAGATCTTCGATGGACAAAGGGCGGATGTAGAGTTCCATGACGGAGGGCATAGGAGTGTTGACGCAGCGTACCCAAAGGGAAGTATATTTGGCGAATCGTGATTTCCTCGAGGTACAAGTCGAGGCGGAATGAAGTATAGTCGGAGAAATTAGTGAAGCCAGTCAGTTGACAATGACTTTACAGCCGCTTCAGAAATGACCCCGCTTCCTGAGATGGTGTGGGGCAAACTTTATCTCAACACTGGCCAGTGGCTAGGTATGAGACATCTCAAGCCAATTAAGATGTTGTTTGTAGGCGGCACCAGACCTGATTAATCTTTTAGTACTTTTACGATAGAATAAATAAAGGGAAGGGTAGAAGGCTCCCTAGGGGTTTAAAAATTCCTTATAAGATTTACCACACTACAGACAAATATAGTAAAATACTTAAGCCTAGTTTACTAGTTCTAATATAAATAATATTATATTAGTTTTTACTAGGTAATTAATAGAATATCCTTAGTTCTTATAATATTATAAAATATAGAAAAGTAGTTAATTAGTTATTATTATAATAGTTATTATATAAGGTAAAAGTATAGGTATAGTAGTACCCTTATATATAAGTAAAAGTAAAGAATACTACTAGTAAGTATTATAAGGTAATAAGAAAGAGCAGGGCATCTAGGCTACCTAACAAAGGAAAAGAGGAATAGTAAAACATAGGAAAACCACCTACACTATAACAACATCTAATAATAATAAAATATATATTAATTAATAGGTCTTATAATTCTTAGACCTAATCTATAAAGATACTAAAATAAAAGTATAAATTAATAAAGTAATTATAAAAAGAGTAAATTTCCCTAAATAAATAAAAGTATAGTAATAACTAGTAGTATATTTCTATATAGAGTATTAAGGCTAATAATAATAACTATATATAAGTAATTATATTCCCTTTAATTCTTTCTTAGGTCTATAAATCTCTTTTTTAATAGGTAGATAGCCTTCTTATTAATTTATCCCTTAAGTTAACTACTATATAATTCTTAGGACTATACTACCTAACCCTACTATAATTATCCCCTTAGACCTATTATCTTATCCTTAAGTAAAAGGTCTAATTAATTCTTAGACCTAAGAACTAAAGAAAAAACCTAAAGAAACAAAAGAAAGAAAAAAAAGAAATAGTTTAGCACTTATAGTAGTACTTAAGTTACTTTAGTAGCTTAAGACCTTTCTTTGCCTTTATTTTTATAATAATATTACTATATCTAAGTTTATAACCTCTTATACTACAAGAAGTCTATAAAGTCTTTTTATTAACTTTATCTTATTTAAGTCCTTAATATAATTAGAACTAACCTTCCTAAGAGAGTAAATAAGAAAAGCTATAATAATATATATAGTTAAAGGTATTAGCTTTAGTCTATTTCTATTAGTTAATATACTAGTCTATAAAGGATTTTTAAAAGTAATAGTATATATCTAGGTTACCTTATAGAGCTAGATATAGTAGGTAACAAAGGATAATTAGGTTCTTATTAACTTTAAGGTTTTATACTTAAGCTTTAAGATCTTTATTATCTAGAAGACTAGGTAGTATATCTAATAATAGAGAATCCTTTTTATTATTCTTAGTTTAAGTCTATAAATTATTAACTAGACTTACTTAACCTATTTATACTATTATAGGCGCTATTAAGAAGAAAAGGTTTTTATAAAAGTTATCCTTTAAGTGTATAATAATATATAAGGGAAGGTTCCTATATATATTATTATACTTATAAAAGTCCTTTAAAATAATAGATATAACTTATAAGGTAATAGGGACCTATCTAGGTTTTATATAGTTCTTATTAAATTAACTTATCTCTAAGAATTTAGAAGATAATACACCTAGGTAAAGAAAGGTTCTAGTCTACTTTACTACCTAAAGACTATAAGTAAAGCTATTATCTTATTACTATATATTAACTATATATATACTTAATCTAATAATACTAAGAAGGTCTATAAGTATATTTAAATAGTAATACTACTACTAAAGTAATTTAATTATATCTATAAATAATAAATTATAGACAAGAGTCTAACTAGAATATATAAAATAAACCTTACTATTAATCTAATTAACTAGGAGTAAAGCCTAGTGCTACCCTTTATAGTTAAAAAGGAAAATAAAGATATTAGCGTTTATAATATCTTTAATATTCTCTTTATAATATTAATAGTGTTAAGTATAATAGTATATAAGGTGTTTAACTAATACCTATAAATAGTATATACTAGGATCCTTTTATACTATAAGCTCTAAATTTAATTAAGGTAATAATTTCTTTATTATTAAGGGGTTCTTTTCTTTATAGGGTACTAATAGTATTATATAGATTTAAGGAATATTAAACTATATCTTAATTAATAGTATTATCTATATATATTTATTATCTTATTAGTCTAAATTAGGCCTAAAGATAATAGTATAATTTATTTATAGCTTTATCTCCTAGAGGTAAATACTATTTAGTAGTAAAGACTAGGTTAAACTAGTAAAAAATAAAGTAGTATACTCTTTTACTAGTAGATACCTATTAAACTATTAGCTTTAGTATAGTAGTAAGCGCTATAATTAAAAGAAGTAAAATATAGTAACTTATAGCTAATATAGATTTATCTCTTTAAGTCTTAGTATTTAGTAGTTACTATAGGATTAAGTCTACTAATTACCTTCTACCTATAGTCTATAAATAATAGGCTTACTATAGGTTAAGTTCTAAATTATAAGTATTTAGCCTTAATAAATTAGTTACTATATAATAAAGTAGTTACCTATAGTTAAATAAGTAATTTAGGAATTCTATTAGTATTAATAGAGAGGTAATTTACTATAGGGTATTAATCTTTATTTATTCTTAGACCTAGTTACTATAGTAGGCTATATTTATACCTTTAGAGTCTTTATAGTTAATATAAAGATACTAGTAGAAGTTAGGCCTTATAGGCTTACTATTTATTATTAAAGATCTATTATAGCTAAATTATATAGGCTATCTCTTATACTCCTTAATTAGACTATTAGTAGTTTATTTAAATCTAGGTTAAATCTATTAGTATTAGCTTATTTATAAAGTTTATAAATAATCTATTTAACTAGGTAGTCTTTACTATAATAGTTAAGAGGGATATTAGCTAAAGGCTCCTATATATAAGAATCCTTTTACCTAATTAAGAAACTTAACGCCTAATAGCTAGGTAAAGATATTAATAGACCTAGGGTAAATAATAGTTAATTAGTGTAGTATAATTTCCTTAGTATAAAAGAAACCTTTATATAAGCCTAGGTATACTAACTAAAAGTGTTTTTATTTATCTTTAGCTTTACCTTTATTCTACTAATTATTATAAAACTATATTTAACCTATACACTAGTTAATTATTAGACCTAAATAGATCTATTAATAGTTATAAAAGGTAAATAAGTAAAAACTATAAAGGGTAAGTTATAGTATAAGAATCCTATAAGGATAAGTCTTTACTTATATTTTTATAAAAGCTATTACTACTAATAATAGGCTATACTACTAATAATTATATTATTATAAAGTAGTATTAAGGTATAGTAACCTAGTGTAAATATTATTACTATTAGGTAACACTTTAGCTTCTAGGGTCCTAATAAGATTATAAAGACTAGTAATAAATAGTTACTATATTTCCTTATAATACTAAGATCTAATTCCCTTAAGGATAAGTATTAATTATAGACTAACTCTTCTTTATTATTAAGTTATTTATACTTATTTACTTACTAGGCTAGTTAGGTAGAGGTGCCTCTAGGTTAGCTTACTAAGGCTATAGATTTATTCTTTACTTTATCTTAAGTATATTACCTTTATAGCTACTATTATAATAGAACTTACTTTAGGTTACCTTCTTTAGGAGGAATTAATAGTAAGTTTAGATTTACTAGGGTAGTATCTCCTTTTAAAGCTAGTTAAGCTTATCTCTACCTAACTTATAGTTATAGAGGACTAATTTATTCTCTATAGTTTAGTTACTTAGAAGGTCTATTAGTAGTTAGTAGGTTATAGGATATAATTCTTAGACCTAAGCAAGAGTAAAAGTATTAAATATTATTAAATAAAGAGGTTAAAGGAGATATATACTCCTCTAAAAATAAGAAATAAGGTATAAAGCTCTTAGTAAAGGATAAAGTAGAAAGTAAAGAAAAAAGGTCTATATATTATAAAAGATATAAAAGAAAAAGAAGAATCTACTTTCTAATTAACCTTCCTTAAGTAAAAGAAAACAGAATAAAGGTAGTAAAAAACAAAGGTAAAGCCTTCTATAAAGGTAAAATAAATAAAAAGTAAAGTAAATAAGAGTAAAAAGAATAGTCTAGTGCCTCTTTTTAGCTCTAGTTAACTTTACCTTTGTTTTCTTTACCTATTAATAATAAAATAAATAAAAAGCTAAAGGATTAATATCCTTCTCTAAATTAACCTAATAGTAGATAAATCTTTCTTATTTACTATATTACTATTACTATTATTAATTCTTTTTCTTCTTTATCCCTATAGTATCTCTATAACTATAGATAACTTCTAATTCCTTATTAGTAGTGTTAAGAACACTAATTAACCTTACGCTTAAGATCTTTTACCTATAGAGTATTTAGCTTCTTAGTTTAGATAGAGGTATAATACTGTCTACTAAGCTTAATAACTTACTAAAGTATATATTATTTAATAATAATTAACTTTAGGTCTATAAATTACCTCTAGAAGGTTATTAGATAGTTACTAACTATTATAGGCTACTATAAGTCTTACTTAGTTACTCTTACTATCCCTTAGAATAAATATTTTAAGTTACCTTTATTCTATAGTTATAGTCTAATAAATTACTAGCTATTATATACCTAAACTTCTAGTATATTATCCTTAGTCTAAAGGACTTTAAGCTTATCTATTAAAAGACATAAGGATCTAGAAACCTTTATTACTATATATTTATTATTATAGTGTTACTATAATTAATAGGATATAGATAAGCAAGGTGTTTAAGTATATAACTACTATATATAGCTTCTTTATATAAGGATATAGAGGAAAAAACACTATACCTTATAGCTATTATAAGAGTAAGTGTATATAACTAGAAATAATAAGACTAAGGCTTAGGTATATAACCTATACTTTAAATATATATCTTTCTAGTACCCTTATACTAACTATTTTTATTATAAAACCTAAAGTTAATACTTTTATAATATTAAGAGTATTTAGTAATAATATAGATATAGTGTTAAGACTAAAGAAAAAAAGAAGAAGTAGTAAATTTAATAGGCTTCTTATCCTATAGTTAAGAATCCTCTAGACTATTACTATATATAGCGTTAACCTCTTTAGCTTTAACTTACTTTATAAGAAATATACTACCTAGGCTAATAAGTTTTACCCTAGAGCCTCCTTTTACTATACTTACTATATCTTTACCTTATAGACGCCTCTATAATTTATAGTAAAGTAGATTATAAGCTCTCTTAGCTTACCTAGAGAAATAAAGTACTATTACTAATAAGAATAATTATAAAAATAAAAATAAGGTTTATAAGAAAAAATAGAAATAATATAACTTCTAGGAAATATAAAGTAGTTTAGGTCTAAGAATAAGAAAAGTAGCTTATTATAATAAAAGAAATCCTATATTATCTAGTTCTTTTATCTAGATATACTTTTTACCTTTTTTAGGATCTATTTATAGTAGTATAACTTTAAATACCTAACTTTTAATCCTATTATAGGCTTTTATAGGTCTACTAAGTACTACTATAACCTTATTATAAGGAGTTAAATAAATTATCTTATTATTAGCTTTAGGTAAAAGAGGTTCTTCTTTCTTCTCTTATAACTTTATCTTTATTACCTTTTAACTAACTAAACACTAAAAAGAGTTTTATAATATTTTCTTCTAAATTAGATCTAAGAATCCCTTTGTTAATAGGCTCTAGTACCCTTTAGGGGCTTTAATAAACTTTTATAACTAGTTACCTTTATATATTTTCCTAATAATCTTGTCCTAGATAATATTACTAGATAGTATAAAGGTATATCTAGTGCCCTTAAGTAAATATAAAAAGGTCTTTACTATTAGTAATTAAGCTTCTTAATAGTAGACTTATTAATAGATCCTTTAACGTTAAATACTAAGACTATATTACTAACTTCTAATTAGCTATTATACTATATTCTCTTATATTAGTTATTATAATATTTAGCTACTTTTTATACTATACTATAATAACTTTCTAGGCCTTCTTATAGTCCTTATCTAGTTATAGAAATACCTTAGTTATATCTATATCTCTTAGTCCTTATTTATAATAGATAACTAATCTAAAACCCTCTATATTAGCGTTAATATCTTAATTAGTATAATAGGTTTATATCTATATATTAAGTAAAAAGACTAAAGCTAGTTAATATATAAACACTAGTTTAATCTATAAATAAGGTAGTAGGTAAATAAAGTAAAGATTAAGTTATATACCCTTTATAAAAGTTAATAGTGTATAGGTAATTAGTTAGTAGCTAGTCTTAATAGCTTATTTACCCTTAGGTTATATAAAGATACTAACCTTCTCCTTATACTATATTTCTTATTAAAGGTAATAATATACTCCTTATTCTTAGGTCTACTATTAATAATAAGCTTACTATAGAGACTATAATAGTAAATAATCTCTTCTTATATAAACTTAGTAACCTCCTTAGATATTACTCTCTTTAACTATTAGGCTTTAGGCTATCCTAAGAATAGATCTTACTTTTAATAAGGTAATACTAGTTAACCCTCTATATATTAAGTAATATCTTATAAAAGGTAAACCTTTAGCTTTATATATATCTACTAGTTATTAATTTATCTTACTTACTATAATTAGTAGTCTAGGTAGCTCTAGATAGCTTTAGTAACCTTATTATATAAGCTATCCTAGATATATTAATTAGCTAGCCTTTAGGCTATAGATTCTTGTCCCTATAACTACTTTCTTAATATACTACTTTAATTAAGGATTACTACTACTTTAGGTTATCTACTACTTATTATAGCGTTAGTTTAAATAATAGGCCTTATAAATAATAGTTAGTTATATAGATAAATATAAGAGCCTTAATCTTAAAAGCCTTATATTATATAAGTTAAATTCCTAGAGGTTATTACTATATTAATAAATAGTATATAATTTACTTAGACTTTATTAAATAGATCTAAGAATTATCTAAAATAGAGGATAAAATAAAAAGTAATTAATCTAGTAATTTATTATTAGTATTATAAACCTCCTTTAGTTACTTAGTGTTACTAATTAATTACGCCTTATTAAAGAAAGTAATAGCTTTAGTGTTAGTAAAAAAGATCTATAAATTAATTTAGTTATCTATTTCTTCTTTAGTAGCCTTATTAATAGTGTCTAAAGGTCCTTATAGTTTTTATAATAATCTATTAGTAGTAGTATTTTATAACCCTTTAATATAATAAACTTTAAAGTTAAATATATAAATCTAAGTAATCTATTAGATTACTAGGGCTCTAGGTATATTACTAGTAGCACTATTAAGTTAGGCTATAAGGGTTTAGGTATTTATTTTTAATAAGAAGTATTATTTATATAGGTAGTTATAGACTTTCTTTAAGGCTTTAAGAACCTTATAGAGCTTCTTTTTACTAGTATTATAGGTTAGCTTTACACTAGCCTATTATTATACTATAGAATACTTATTCTATAGAGGATTTACCCTGTAATATACAGGATATTAACCAGCCACTGGCTGGCTAATGCCCTAGGAATATTGGGAACATTAGCAGAGGAATTCTCCAGGAATTCTCTAGGAATTCTCTAGGAATTCTCCAAGAATTCTCCAGGAATTCTCCAGGAATTCTCTAGGAATTATTTAGCCGTTTATACTTAGAAATTACTACTATTTATAGATAAAATCCTCTGCCTATTTAGAAAAAGGAGAGGCATTAAATTTATAATTAATATACCTACACTAAAGTATAACACCTATATACTACTTTTAAACCTTACTACTACTCTTTTATTACTTATAAATTAGCTAAGGACTTCTCTTTATCTCTTAGTACTAGTATTTACTACTAAGTATATTTACTTACCTTTTTTACTATAGTTAATTAAGATAAGGACAAGGGCTATTATTAACTTTTCTTTAAGAGTATTTATTACTTACTACTAGTTAAGTCCTTAGTTAAAGTATATATTCTTCTAGAGTATTATTATAAAAGGCTTTACTATTATTAAGAAGTTATAGACCTAAATCTAGTAAAAGGATATAATACCTAGAAAAGACCTAACGTTAGTAGTACTTAAATAAGTAAGCTATTTATAGATCTTAATACTTTTCTTCTAGTCTAGGTAGTAACTAGAAGTACTATAGATATAACCTATAATTACTACTATAGTTTAAGCCTATTTAGACTTAACTACTACTACTATATAACCTATAAGCTTAAGGTTAACTAGAACCTTATTAATATTAACTAAATACTTAAAAATAAATCTATAAATACCTAGGTGTATTAAGAGCTCTTTATTATTATACCTAGAAGTTAGTCCTTAAATTATAATATTATTTAAGAAGGCTTTATAGTATATTAGAATAAGGTTATAGAGAATCTATATTATAATATATATAAATTAGGTAACTAAGTTTATAGCTTCTATTAGTAAAGTATAATACCTTAAGAGGCTAAAGGAGTAGTAAATATAGTAAGATTCTTGCTTTTAATAGCTAAAGGACTTAGTTATATTTAGAGAAATATTAATAAGTAAAAGTAACTAGTATATAGTAAAGTCCTTTAAAAAATTATCTATAGTTAAAGAAGCCTTCTATTATATAATATTATACTATTAACCTTAGTTACTAAATTAATTAGTTATATCTTTTTATTTTTTTTATAGACTAGAAAAAAAGGTTATA